>NC_143034.1:82556370-82618870 GCF_057628025.1 Oncorhynchus mykiss | reverse complement strand
CTAGAGAGGACATCATGTATTCGTGCCGTGATTAGCTGCAGGGTGCTAGAGAGGACATAATGTATTCGTGCCCTGATTAGCTGCAGGGTGCTAGAGAGGACATCATGTATTCATGCCCTGATTAGCTGCAGGGTGCTAGAGAGGACATCATGTATTCGTGCCGTGATTAGCTGCAGGGTGCTAGAGAGGACATAATGTATTCATGCCCTGATTAGCTGCAGGGTGCTAGAGAAGACATCATGTATTCACGCCCTGATTAGCTGCAGGGTGCTAGAGAGGACATAATGTATTCATGCCCTGATTAGCTGCAGGGTGCTAGAGAGGACATCATGTATTCATGCCCTGATTAGCTGCAGGGTGCTAGAGAGGACATAATGTATTCATGCCCTGATTAGCTGCAGGGTGCTAGAGAAGACATCATGTATTCATGCCCTGATTAGCTGCAGGGTGCTAGAGAAGACATCATGTATTCATGCCCTGATTAGCTGCAGGGTGCTAGAGAGGACATCATGTATTCATGCCCTGATTAGCTGCAGGGTGCTAGAGAGGACATCATGTATTCATGCCCTGATTAGCTGCAGGGTGCTAGAGAGATCATCATGTATTCATGCCCTGATTAGCTGCAGGGTGCTAGGAGAGGACATCATGTATTCACGCCCTGATTAGCTGCAGGGTGCTAGGAGAGGACATCATGTATTCACGCCCTGATTAGCTGCAGGGTGCTAGAGAGGACATAATATATTCATGCCCTGATTAGCTGCAGGGTGCTAGAGAGGACATCATGTATTCATGCCCTGATTAGCTGCAGGGTGCTAGGAGAGGACATCATGTATTCATGCCGTGATTAGCTGCAGGGTGCTAGGAGAGGACATAATGTATTCACGCCCTGATTAGCTGCAGGGTGCTAGAGAGGACATCATGTATTCACGCCCTGATTAGCTGCAGGGTGCTAGAGAGGACATCATGTATTCATGCCCTGATTAGCTGCAGGGTGCTAGAGAGGACATCATGTATTCATGCCCTGATTGGCTGCAGGGTGCTAGGAGAGGACATCATGTATTCACGCCCTGATTAGCTGCAGGGTGCTAGGAGAGGACATCATGTATTCACGCCCTGATTAGCTGCAGGGTGCTAGAGAGGACATAATGTATTCATGCCCTGATTAGCTGCAGGGTGCTAGGAGAGGACATCATGTATTCATGCCCTGATTAGCTGCAGGGTGCTAGAGAGGACATCATGTATTCATGCCCTGATTAGCTGCAGGGTGCTAGAGAGGACATCATGTATTCATGCCCTGATTAGCTGCAGGGTGCTAGAGAAGACATCATGTATTCATGCCCTGATTAGCTGCAGGGTGCTAGAGAAGACATCATGTATTCATGCCCTGATTAGCTGCAGGGTGCTAGAGAGGACATCATGTATTCATGCCCTGATTAGCTGCAGGGTGCTAGGAGAGGACATCATGTATTCACGCCCTGATTAGCTGCAGGGTGCTAGGAGAGGACATCATGTATTCACGCCCTGATTAGCTGCAGGGTGCTAGAGAGGACATCATGTATTCACGCCCTGATTAGCTGCAGGGTGCTAGAGAGGACATCATGTATTCATGCCCTGATTAGCTGCAGGGTGCTAGGAGAGGACATCATGTATTCATGCCCTGATTAGCTGCAGGGTGCTAGAGAGGACATCATGTATTCACGCCCTGATTAGCTGCAGGGTGCTAGAGAGGACATAATGTATAATGTATTCATGCGGGAGAATAACAGACGTGTCTGAATGATAATGTAGTCAATAGCACTCCACCAATCAGCCGATGGGAGATTGGAGAACATTCCAGAAGGACAACCATCTCTGCAGCACTCCACCAATCAGGCCTTTATGTTAGAGTGGCCAGACGGAAGCCACTCCTCAGCTCTCCACCAATCAGGCCTTTATGGTAGAGAGGCCAGACGGAAGCCACTCCTCAGCTCTCCACCAATCAGGCCTTTATGGTAGAGAGGCCAGACGGAAGCCACTCCTCAGCTCTCCACCAATCAGGCCTTTATGGTAGAGAGGCCAGACGGAAGCCACTCCTCAGCTCTCCACCAATCAGGCCTTTATGGTAGAGGCGCCAGACGGAAGCCACTCCTCAGCTCTCCACCAATCAGGCCTTTATGGTAGAGAGGCCAGACGGAAGCCACTCCTCAGCTCTCCACCAATCAGGCCTTTATGGTAGAAAGACCAGACGGAAGCCACTCCTCAGTGAAAAGGCACATGACAGCCCTCTTGGAGTTTGCCAAAAGGCACCTAAAGACTCTCAGACCATGAGAAACAAGATTCTCTGGTCTGATGAAACCAAGATTGAACTCTTTGGCCTGAATGCCAAGTGTCACGTCTGGAGGAAACCTGGCACCATCCCTACGGTGAAGCATGGTGGTGGCAGCATCATGATTTGGGGATGTTTTTCAGCTGCAGGGACTGGGAGACTAGTCAGGATCGAGGGAAAGATGAACGGAGAAAAGTACAGAGATTCTTGATAAAAAACCTCTCTTCAGAGCACTCAGCACCTCAGAAAGTGAACCTTCGCCCCAGTCTAACAGGACAACGACCCTAAACACACAGCCAAGACAACGTTGGAATGGCTTCGTGACAAATCTCTGAATGTCCTTGAGTGGCCCAGCCAGAGCCCGGATTTGAACCCGATCGAACATCTCTGGAGAGACCTGAAAATAGCTATGCAGCAACACTTCCCATCCACCCTGACAGAGCTTGAGAGGATCTGCAGAGAAGAATGGGAGAAACTCCCCAATTGCAGGTGTGCCAAGCTTGTAGCGTCATACCCAAGAAGACTCGAGGTTGTAATCGCTGCCAAAGGTGCTTCAACAAAGTACCCGAGTGAAGGGTCTGAATACTTATGGAACTGTGATATTTCTGTTTTAGCTTTGTCATTATGGGGTATTGTGATGTCATTATGGGGTATTGTGATGTCATTATGGGGTACTGTGATGTCATTATGGGGTACTGTGATGTCATTATGGGGTACTGTGATGTCATTATGGGGTACTGTGATGTCATTATGGGGTACTGTGATGTCAATATGGGGTACTGTGATGTCAATATGGGGTATTGTGATGTCATTATGGGGTATTGTGATGTCATTATGGGGTATTGTGTGTAGGTTGATGAGGGTGTATTGTGTGTAGATTGATGAGGGTGTATTGTGTGTAGATTGATGAGGGGGTAGTGTGTGTAGATTGAGGGGGTATTGTGTGTAGATTGATGAGGGGGTAGTGTGTGTAGGTTGATGAGGGGGTAGTGTGTGTAGATTGAGGGGGTATTGTGTGTAGATTGATGAGGGGGTAGTGTGTGTAGGTTGATGAGGGGGTAGTGTGTGTAGGTTGATGAGGGGGTAGTGTGTGTAGATTGAGGGGGTATTGTGTGTAGATTGATGAGGGGGTAGTGTGTGTAGATTGATGAGGGGGTAGTGTGTGTAGATTGATGAGGGGGTAGTGTGTGTAGGTTGATGAGGGGGTAGTGTGTGTAGATTGATGAGGGGGTAGTGTGTGTAGATTGATGAGGGGGTAGTGTGTGTAGATTGATGAGGGCGGCAGGGTAGCCTAGTGGTTAGAGCGTTGGACTAGTAACCGGAAGGTTGCGAGTTCAAACCCCCGAGCTGACAAGGTACAAATCTGTCGTTCTGCCCCTGAACAGGCAGTTAACCCACTGTTCCCAGGCCGTCATTGAAAATAAGAATTTGTTCTTAACTGACTTGCCTGGTTAAATAAAGGTCAAATAAAAAAATAAAAATTGATGAGGGGGTAGTGTGTGTAGATTGATGAGGGGGTAGTGTGTGTAGGTTGATGAGGGGGTAGTGTGTGTAGATTGATGAGGGGGTAGTGTGTGTAGATCTAGTGTGTGTAGATTGATGAGGGGGTATTGTGTGTAGATTGATGAGGGGGTAGTGTGTGTAGGTTGATGAGGGGGTATTGTGTGTAGATTGATGAGGGGGTATTGTGTGTAGATTGATGAGGGGGTATTGTGTGTAGATTGATGAGGGGGGAAATAATTTTATACATTTTAGAAAAAGGCTGTAACAAAATAAAACCGGGACAAAGTTGAGGGGTCTGAATACTTTCCGAAGGTCACTGTGTGTGTGTGTGTGTGTGTGTACTCACTGTGTTTTTGTGCTGTGTGAAGACAGACAGGTCTCCGTTGAAGATGACTTCAGCCAGAGAGTTGACCAGCGGCTGGTAGTGGATGATGAGAAACACCTTGAGACAAACCCAACAAAAATAACAACGTTCATATGCAGTTTCATCACTGAACGTCCATCCCTACGGTGAAGCGTGGTGAGGTGAGGTGTGATGAGGTGAGGTGTGATGAGGTGAGGTGAGGTGTGGTGAGGTGAGGTGAGGTGTGGTGAGGTGAGGTGTGGTGAGGAGAGGTGAGGTGAGGTGAGGTGTGATGAAGAGAGGTGAGGTGTGATGAGGAGAGGTGAGGTGAGGTGTGATGAGGAGAGGTGAGGTGAGGTGAGGTGAGGTGAGGTGTGGTGAGGTTAGGTGAGGTGAGGTGTGGCGAGGTGAGGTGAGGTGTGATGAGGTGTGGTGAGGTGAGGTGTGGTGAGGTTAGGTGAGGTGAGGTGTGGCGAGGTGAGGTGAGGTGTGATGAGGTGTGGTGTGGTGAGGTGAGGTGAGGTGAGGTGAGGTGTGATGAGGTGTGGTGAGGTGTGGTGTGGTGAGGTGAGGTGTGGTGTGGTGAGATGAGGTGAGGTGAGGTTAGGTGTGGTGAGGTGTGGTGTGGTGAGGTGAGGTGTGGTGTGGTGAGGTGAGGTGTGGTGAGGTTAGGTGTGGTGAGGTGTGGTGAGGTGAGGTGTGGTGTGACAAGGTGTGGTGAGGTGTGATGCGGTGTGATGATGTGTGATGAGGTGAGGTGTGATGTAATGAGGTGAGGTGTAATGAGGTGGTGTGATGAGGTGTGATGAGGTGTGGTGAGGTGTGATGATGTGTGATGAGGTGAGGTGTGATGTAATGAGGTGAGGTGTAACGAGGTGGTGTGATGAGGTGTGATGAGGTGTGGTGAGGTGTGGTGTGGTGTGACGAGGTGTGGTGAGGTGTGATGAGGTGTGATGATGTGTGATGAGGTGAGGTGTGATGTAATGAGGTGAGGTGTAATGAGGTGAGGTGTGATGAGGTGAGGTGTGATGAGGTGAGGTGTGATGAGGTGAGGTGTGATGAGGTGTGACGATGTGTGGTGTGACGATGTGTGGTGAGGTGAGGTGTGATGAGATGAGGTGTGGTGTGATGAGATGAGGTGTGGTGTGATGAGGTGAGGTGTGGTGTGATGAGGTGTGGTGAGGTGAGGTGTGATGAGATGAGGTGTGGTGTGATGAGGTGTGATGAGGTGAGGTGTGGTGTGATGAGGTAAGATGAGGTGAGGTGTGGTGTGATGAGGTGTGGTGTGATGAGGTGTGGTGTGATGAGGTGTGGTGAGGTGTCATGAGGTGTGGTGTGATGAGGTGTGGTGAGGTGAGGTGTGGTGTGATGAGGTAAGATGAGGTGAGGTGTGATGTGATGCGGTGTGAAGCGGTGTGATGTGAAGAGATGTGATGTGATGTGAAGAGGTGTGATGAGGTGTGGTGTGAAGAGGTATGAAACGGTGTGATGATGTGTGATGTGGTGAGGTGTGATGAGGTGTGATGTGGTGAGGTGAGGTGTGATGAGGTGTAGTGAGGTGTGATGTGAAGAGGTGAGGTGTGATGTAGTGTGATGAGGTGTGATGTGAAGAGGTGAGGTGTGGTGTGAAGAGGTATGAAGTGGTGTGATGGGGTGTGATGTGGTGAGGTGAGGTGTGATGAGGTGTGATGAGGTGTAGTGAGGTGTGATGTGAAGAGGTGTTATGAGGTGTGGTGTGATGAGGTGTGAAGCGGTGTGATTAGGTGTGATGTGATGGGGTGTCATGAGGTGTGATGAGGTGTGGTGTGGTGATGAGGTGTGGTGTGATGTGGTGTGAAGAGGTGTGATGAGGTGTGGTGTGATGAGGTGTGGTGAGGTGTCATGAGGTGTGGTGTGATGAGGTGTGATGAAGTGTGATGAGGTGAGGTGTGATGTAATGAGGTGAGGTGTAACGAGGTGGTGTGATGAGGTGTGATGAGGTGTGGTGAGGTGTGGTGTGGTGTGACGAGGTGTGGTGAGGTGTGATGAGGTGTGATGATGTGTGATGAGGTGAGGTGTGATGTAATGAGGTGAGGTGTAATGAGGTGAGGTGTGATGAGGTGTGATGAGGTGAGGTGTGATGAGGTGAGGTGTGATGAGGTGTGACGATGTGTGGTGTGACGATGTGTGGTGAGGTGAGGTGTGATGAGATGAGGTGTGGTGTGATGAGATGAGGTGTGGTGTGATGAGGTGTGATGAGGTGAGGTGAGGTGTGGTGTGATGAGGTGTGGTGAGGTGAGGTGTGATGAGATGAGGTGTGGTGTGATGAGGTGTGATGAGGTGAGGTGTGGTGTGATGAGGTAAGATGAGGTGAGGTGTGGTGTGATGAGGTGTGGTGTGATGAGGTGTGGTGTGATGAGGTGTGGTGAGGTGTCATGAGGTGTGGTGTGATGAGGTGTGGTGAGGTGAGGTGTGGTGTGATGAGGTAAGATGAGGTGAGGTGTGATGTGATGCGGTGTGAAGCGGTGTGATGTGAAGAGATGTGATGTGATGTGAAGAGGTGTGATGAGGTGTGGTGTGAAGAGGTATGAAACGGTGTGATGATGTGTGATGTGGTGAGGTGTGATGAGGTGTGATGTGGTGAGGTGAGGTGTGATGAGGTGTAGTGAGGTGTGATGTGAAGAGGTGAGGTGTGATGTAGTGTGATGAGGTGTGATGTGAAGAGGTGAGGTGTGGTGTGAAGAGGTATGAAGTGGTGTGATGGGGTGTGATGTGGTGAGGTGAGGTGTGATGAGGTGTGATGAGGTGTAGTGAGGTGTGATGTGAAGAGGTGTTATGAGGTGTGGTGTGATGAGGTGTGAAGCGGTGTGATTAGGTGTGATGTGATGGGGTGTCATGAGGTGTGATGAGGTGTGGTGTGGTGATGAGGTGTGGTGTGATGTGGTGTGAAGAGGTGTGATGAGGTGTGGTGTGATGAGGTGTGGTGAGGTGTCATGAGGTGTGGTGTGATGAGGTGTGATGAAGTGTGGTGAGGTGTGGTGTGATGAGGTGTGATGAGAAGAGGTATGATGTGGTGAGGTGTGATGAGGTGTGATGAGGTGTGATGTGGTGAGGTGTGATGTGAAGAGGTGTGATGTGAAGAGGTGTGATGAGGTGTGGTGTGATGAGGTGTGATGAGGTGTGGTGAGGTGTGGTGAGATGTGGTGAGGTGTGAAGAGGTGTGAAGAGGTGTGGTGAGGTGTGGTGAGGTGTGGTGTGGTGAGGTGTGGTGTGATGAGGTGTGATGAGGTGAGATGAGATGTGGTGAGATGAGATGTGGTGTGATGTGAAGAGGTGTGATGTGATGTGAAGAGGTGTGATGAGGTGGGGTGAGGTGTGATGAGGTGTGAAGAGGTGTGATGAGGTTAGATTGTGTGTGTAGGTACATACCTGTGACAGTAGGTTAAGGGACACCTGAGGGTTGATCTTACGATCTTCAGACTGAAACACAGACGACAATATGTCAGATACACATTAGTATTGGTTACATAGTACATACACACACCCCTCCACCTACCTGTTCAGGGCAGACCAGAGAGAAGACGTAGAGAGGCAGGAACAGACGGTTGAGCAGGTGGTCTGTCAGGACATCGTTCAGGAACTCACAGTTGATAGTCAGGATATCGTTCAGGTAGTGGAGATGGTCGAGATGCTCTGCTACCAAGTCACTCAGCTTCCCCCGGTTACGATGCCTGGAGAGGGGGAGAGGGAGAGAGACAGAGAGAGAGGAGAGAGAGAGTCAGAGAGAGGAGAGAGAGAGAGAGAGAGAGAGTGAGACAGAGACAGAGAGAGAGACAGAGAGAGAGACAGAGAGAGAGACAGAGAGAGAGAGAGAGAGAGGGAGACAGAGGAGAGAGACAGAGAGAGAGAGAGAGAGAGAGAGAGAGAGAGAGACAGAGACAGAGACAGAGAGAGACAGACATAGAGAGACATAGAGAGAGACAGAGAGAGGGAGAGAGAGACAGAGAGAGGGAGAGAGAGACAGAGAGAGGGAGAGAGAGACAGAGAGAGAGAGAGAGAGAGAGAGAGACAGAGAGAGGGAGAGAGAGAGAGAGACAGAGAGAGAGAGAGAGACAGAGAGAGAGAGAGACAGAGAGAGAGAGAGACAGAGAGAGGGAGAGACAGAGAGAGGGAGAGGGAGAGAGGAAGTGAGAGAGAGAGACAGAGACAGAGAGAGGAAGAGAGAGAGAGAGAGAGAGAGAGACAGAGAGAGACAGAGAGAGAGAGGAGAGAGAGACACAGAGAGAGAGAGAGAGAGAGAGAGGTGGTATGTACATAACAGTGTGTAACGATCTAGTCTGTAACTGCTATGGTTTTGTGTTTCACAACATGTATCTGCAGTGCAAACACAACCTTCCCAAGGGGACAATATCTTCATCATCATGGGGCGGCAGGGTAGCCTAGTGGTTAGAGCGTTGGACTAGTAACCGGAAGGTTGTGAGTTCAAACCCCCGAGCTGACAAGGTACAAATCTGTCGTTCTGCCCCTGAACAGGCAGTTAACCCACTGTTCCCAGGCCGTCATTGAAAATAAGAATTTGTTCTTAAATAAAGGTGGTTAAATAAAGGTAAAATAAAAAATAATAATAATAACATCTGAAGAGTAGATAGAGACCCCTAGTGGACAGAGGGGAGAATGACCCATCTGAAGGTTAGATAGAGACCCCTAGTGGACACAGGGGAGAATGACCCATCTGAAGGTTAGATAGAGACCCCTAGTGGACACAGGGGAGAATGACCCATCTGAAGACTAGATAGAGACCCCTAGTGGACACAGGGGAGAATGACCCATCTGAAGACTAGATAGAGACCCCTAGTGGACACAGGGGAGAATGACCCATCTGAAGGTTAGATAGAGACCCCTAGTGGACACAGGGGAGAATGACCCATCTGAAGGTTAGATAGAGACCCCTAGTGGACACAGGGGAGAATGACCCATCTGAAGACTAGACAGAGACCCCTAGTGGACAGAGGGGAGAATGACCCATCTGAAGACTAGATAGACCCCTAGTGGACACAGGGGAGAATGACCCATCTGAAGACTAGATAGAGACACCTAGTGGACAGAGGGGTGAATGACCCATCTGAAGACTAGATAGACACCTAGTGGACACAGGGGAGAATGACCCATCTGAAGACTAGACAGAGACCCCTAGTGGACACAGGGGAGAATGACCCATCTGAAGACTAGATAGAGACACCTAGTGGACAGAGGGGTGAATGACCCATCTGAAGACTAGATAGAGACACCTAGTGGACAGAGGGGAGAATGACCCATCTGAAGGTTAGATAGAGACTCCTAGTGGACAGAGGGGTGAATGACCCATCTGAAGACTAGATAGAGACCCCTAGTGGACAATGACCCATCTGAAGGTTAGCTTTAAGGAAAGATCCACTCATCCCCATAGGCCGACATACAGACAGTCTCTTACTCACTTTTCCAGCACGTTCTATAGAAATGTATAGGAAGCTAAATGATAACAGAAGGTAGAAGAAAAATGACTGTCTGAACACATTTGGTCCAGTTTGATGACTTTGCTGCCGTGTGTGTGTGTGTGTGTGTGTGTTTCTATGTGTGTGTGTGTGTGTGTGTGTGTGTGTGTGTGTGTGTGTCTGTGTGTCTGTGGACTCACTCTTGGTCCGTCTGAACACACTTGTCCAGCTCTATGACGTGGGAGCCGATGAACCAGACCAGGTTACTGAAGTAAGGGACCGCCGTCTTGTCTCGAATGTAGTGCAGCATGTGCTGGTTGTCCACTAGAGGGGTGGGAGGTCAAGGGATGTTACCGTGGTTACACAGATAGACGTGGAGACATGGGGGGGGGGGGGGTCAGAGGAATACAGGACCAGACATTTACAGAGATTGGATATGAGTATAACTATATAGAGAATAAAGCTGTTCTCTCCAGGAGGACTCTACTCTAAAGAGAGACTGATATGGAGGACTCTACTCCAGAGACTGATATGGAGGACTCTACTCTAGAGACTGATATGGAGGACTCTGAGACTGATGTGGAGGACTCTACTCTAGAGACTGATGTGGAGGACTCTACTCTGAGACTGATGTGGAGGACTCTACTCTGAGACTGATGTGGAGGACTCTACTCTGAGACTGATGTGGAGGACTCTACTCTAAAGAGACTGATGTGGAGGACTCTACTCTAAAGAGACTGATGTGGAGGACTCTACTCTAAAGAGACTGATGTGGAGGACTCTACTCTAAAGAGACTGATGTGGAGGACTCTACTCTAAAGAGACTGATGTGGAGGACTCTACTCTAAAGAGACTGATGTGGAGGACTCTACTCTAAAGAGACTGAAGTGGAGGACTCTACTCTAAAGAGACTGAAGTGGAGGACTCTACTCTAAAGAGACTGATGTGGAGGACTCTACTCTAAAGAGACTGATGTGGAGGACTCTACTCTAAAGAGACTGATGTGGAGGACTCTACTCTAAAGAGACTGATGTGGAGGACTCTACTCTAAAGAGACTGATGTGGAGGACTCTACTCTAAAGAGACTGATGTGGAGGACTCTACTCTAAAGAGACTGATGTGGAGGACTCTACTCTAAAGAGACTGATGTGGAGGACTCTACTCTGAGACTGAAATGGAGGACTCTACTCTGAGACTGAAATGGAGGACTCTACTCTGAGACTGAAATGGAGGACTCTACTCTGAGACTGAAATGGAGGACTCTACTCTGAGACTGAAATGGAGGACTCTACTCTGAGACTGAAATGGAGGACTCTACTCTGAGACTGAAATGGAGGACTCTACTCTGAGACTGAAATGGAGGACTCTACTCTGAGACTGAAATGGATGACTCTACTCTGAGACTGAAATGGAGGACTCTACTCTGAGACTGAAATGGAGGACTCTACTCTGAGACTGAAATGTAGTCTGAGACTGAAATGGAGGACTCTACTCTAAAGAGACTGATGTGGAGGACTCTACTCTAAAGAGACTGATGTGGAGGACTCTACTCTAAATAGACTGATGTGGAGGACTCTACTCTAAAGAGACTGATGTGGAGGACTCTACTCTGAGACTGAAATGGGGGACTCTACTCTGAGACTGAAATGGAGGACTCTACTCTGAGACTGAAATGGAGGACTCTACTCTGAGACTGAAATGGAGGACTCTACTCTGAGACTGAAATGGAGGACTCTACTCTGAGACTGAAATGGAGGACTCTACTCTGAGACTGAAATGGAGGACTCTACTCTGAGACTGAAATGGAGGACTCTACTCTGAGAATGAAATGGAGGACTCTACTCTGAGAATGAAATGGAGGACTCTACTCTGAGAATGAAATGGAGGACTCTACTCTGAGAATGAAATGGAGGACTCTACTCTGAGACTGAAATAGAGGACTCTACTCTGAGAATGAAATGGAGGACTCTACTCTGAAAAGAGACTGATGTGGAGGACTCTACTCCGAAAAGAGATTGATGTGGAGGACTCTACTCTGAAAAGAGACTGATGTGGAGGACTCTACTCTGAAAAGAGACTGATGTGGAGGACTCTACTCTAAAAAAGAGACTGATATGCAGGACTCTACTCTAAAAAGAGACTCATATGCAGGACTCTACTCTAAAAAGAGACTGATATGCAGGACTCTACTCTAAAAAGAGACTGATATGCAGGACTCTACTCTAAAAAGAGACTGATATGCAGGACTCTACTCTAAAATGAGACTGATATGGAGGACTATACTCTGAGACTGATATGAAGGACTCTACTCAGACCGATATGGAGGACTACGCTGAGACCGATATGGAGGACTACGCTGAGACCGATATGGAGGACTACGCTGAGACCGATATGGAGGACTACCAACTCGGGTTTCTGACAATGTGTCATCACGGTAGGCCAAACTCCAGTCCTGTAAGAAGAAGACATGCTTCATCGTAACGTTCTGAATACTCATCGTGAACGGTTGGTGTACGGAGTGGTTCAGAGTCCTGGCGTTCAAAAACAATTCAGGAATGTTTCACCTCTTAGAAAATGTGTATTATAACTGTATTATCAGTATTATGACAGTTGACTTGAAACGATGGGTTTGAATTACACAGAAACCAACAAAAAGCATGCAGGTCAGTTTACACATTTAAATGATAAGCCCAAGTCAATAATATAATTAATAACATTAATGATTACTATATACACACACACACACACACATTCAGTGAGGTACATGTATTAATCAGACTTACATGAGACTGGAGTTAGGCCCACGGGAGGTAAGAGTGAGAGGAGGAAGAGGAGAGGAGGAGGAAGAGGAGAGGAGGAAGTGGAGAGGAGATGGGGAGAGGAGGAGATGGGGAGAGAGAGGAGGAAGAGGAGAGAGAGGAGGAAGAGGAAGAGGAGAGAGAGGAGATGAGGAGAGAGAGGAGATGGGGAGAGAGAGGAGATGGGGAGAGAGAGAGGAGGAAGAGGAGAGAAGGAGATGGGGAGAGAGGAGATGGGAGAGAGAGGAGATGGGGAGAGAGAGGAGGAAGAGGAGAGGAGGAGATGGGAGAGAGGAGATGGGGAGAGGAGGAAACAGGAAGAGCGAGGAGAGAAGTGGAAGAGATGGGGAGAGAGAGGAGGAAGAGGAGAGAGAGGAAGGGGAGAGAGGGGAAAGAGGAGAGAAGATGAGAGGAGGAAGAGGAGAGAGAGGAGAGGGGGAGAGAGGAGGAAGAGGAGGGAGCGAGGAGGAAGAGGAGAGAGAGATATAGAGGAGAAGAGGGAGGGAAGGGAGAGGGGGATGGTGAGAGGGAGGGGAGGGAGAGAGCATACACAAGGTTAACGGTAGTCAGGTAGCTGTGTAGTGTCTAACAGAACTAAACAGCAGGGCTCCTGGGTAGTCAGGTAGCTGTGTAGTGTCTAAACAGCAGGGCTCCTGGGTAGTCAGGTAGCTGTGTAGTGTATAAACAGCAGGGCTCCTGGGTAGTCAGGTAGCTGTGTAGTGTCTAACAGACTCCTGGGTAGTCAGGTAGCTGTGTAGTGTCTAACAGAACTAAACAGCAAAGCACAGCTACACGACCCACACAGCTACACGACCCACACAGCTACACGACCCACACAGCTACACGACCCACACAGTTACATAACCCACACAGTTACATAACCCACACAGCTATACAACCCACAGTCACACAACCCACACAGCTACACAACCCACACAGCTACACAACCCACACAGCTACACAACCCACACAGCTACATAACCCACACAGCTACATAACCCACACAGCTACAAAACCACACACGCACACAGCTACATAACCCACACAGCTACACAACCCACCAACACAGCCACACAACCCACACAGCTACATACCCACACAGCTACACAACCCACACAGCTACACAACCCACACAGTTACACAACCCACACAGCTACACAACCCACACAACCCACACAGCTACACAGCCCACACAGCTACACAACCACACACAGCTACACAACCCACACAGCTACACAACCCACACAGCTACACAACCCACAGCTACACAACCCACACAACACACACCCCACACAGCTACATAACCCACACAACACACACAGCTGCACAACCCACACAGCTACATAACCCACACAACCCACACAGCTACACAACCCACACGGCTACACAACCCACACAGCTACACAACCCACACAGCTACACAACCCACACAGCTATACAACCCACACAGCTACATAACCCACACAACCCACACAGCTACACAACCCACACAGCTACATAACCCACACAGCTACATAACCCATACAGCTACACAACCCACACGACCCACACAGCTACACGACCCACACAGCTACACGACCCACACAGCTACACGACCCACACAGCTACACGACCCACACAGCTACACGACCCACACAGCTACACGACCCACACAGCTACACGACCCACACAGCTGACTAACACGTTGTTAAATACACCCACTGTTCAGTTAACAGTTAGATACTCCAGTTAAATGTGAACACACAGACAGACAGACAGAGCACCCCGAGCCCCCCGAGCACCAAGGGCCCTGAGCACCCAGAACCCCCGAGCACCCAGAGCCCCCCGATCACCCAGATCCCCGAGCACCAAGGGCCCCCCGAGCACCCAGAGCCCCCCGAGCACCAAGGGCCCAGAGCCCCCCGAGCACCAAGGGCCCAGAGCACCCAGAGCACCCCGAGCCCCCCGAGCACCAAGGGCCCTGAGCACCCAGAACCCCCGAGCACCCAGGGCCCCCCGAGCACCCAGGGCCCCCCGAGCACCCAGAGCCCCCCGAGCCCCCCGAGCACCCAGAGCCCCCCGAGCACCAAGGGCCCCCCGAGCACCAAGGGCCCCCCGAGCACCAAGGGCCCCCGAGCACCAAGGGCCCCCCGAGCACCCAGGGCCCCCCGAGCACCCAGAAGAGGAATAGCAGCTGGCCAATGCAGAGGTTTCAGCCCCTAGTAGTGCTGTGTGTGTGTGTGTGTGTGTGTGTGTGTGTGTGAGTGTGTGTGTGAGACTCACCCTTGTAGACGTTCAGTGTGATGGTTCTGACTGCGATACGGACCATGCTCTCTGGGTGGTTGAAGAACTTAATGGCCTCGGTGTACAGGGCAAAATCATTAGTGTGCTGTGTGTTGGGAGACAGAGAGGGGGCGCCAGTGAGCTCAGCACCGCACCACTGTTGAGCACAGAGAGACCACACTACCAGAGATCCCTAGCCCCTTACCCCCTAGGGGACTAGGCCCTTAACCCCTACCCCCTAGGGGACTAGGCCCTTAACCCCTACTACCAAGGGGACTAGGCCCTTACCCCCTAGGGGACTAGGCCCTTAACCCCTACCCCTAGGGGACTAGGCCCTTAACCCCTACCCCCTAGGGGACTAGCCCCTTACCCCCTAGGGGACTAGGCCCTTACCCCCTAGGGGACTAGGCCCTTAACCCCTACTACCAAGGGGACTAGGCCCTTACCCCCTAGGGGACTAGGCCCTTAACCCCTACTACCAAGGGGACTAGGCCCTTAACCCCTACTGCCAAGGGGACTAGGCCCTTAACCCCTACTGCCAAGGGGACTAGGCCCTTACCCCCTAGGGGACTAGGCCCTTACCCATTACCTCCTAGGGGACTAGGCCCTTACCCCCTACCTCCTAGGGGACTAGGCCCTTACCCCCTACCTCCTAGGGGACTAGGCCCTTACCCCCTACCTCCTAGGGGACTAGGCCCTTACCCCCTACCTCCTAGGGGACTAGGCCCTTACCCCCTACCTCCTAGGGGACTAGGCCCTTACCCCCTACCTCCTTAGTTATAGGGCAACGTGCTGTAGTTAGTTACAGGGCAACGTGCTGTAGTTAGTTACAGGGCAACGTGCTGTAGTTAGTTATAGGGCAACGTGCTGTAGTTAGTTATAGGGCAACGTGCTGTAGTTAGTTATAGGGCAACGTGCTGTAGTTAGTTATAGGGCAACGTGCTGTAGTTAGTTACAGGGCAACGTGCTGTAGTTAGTTACAGGGCAACGTGCTGTAGTTAGTTACAGGGCAACGTGCTGTAGTTAGTTATAGGGCAACGTGCTGTAGTTAGTTATAGGGCAACGTGCTGTAGTTAGTTATAGGGCAACGTGCTGTAGTTAGTTACAGGGCAACGTGTTGTAGTTAGTTACAGGGCAACGTGCTGTAGTTAGTTACAGGGCAACGTGCTGTAGTTAGTTATAGGGCAACGTGTTGTAGCTAGTTATAGGGCAATCCTGCTTCTAATTCTAGTAGCAACTAGATTCCCAGAACTTCAGATAGCTGGAATCAGGATGGAATTAGTAGTTAATTAGGTGGCAGGTTGTTATAGCAGGTCTACAGGCAGCTGATCTCTCTCTCTGGGGGGGGGGGGGGGGGGTGTTCCCTGAGACCTCCAGCCAATCACAGCCTTGGGTCAGAAGAAGTTAAACGTCATGGATCAGCTAGAGAGGTCACAGGGAACAGAGGAGTATTAGCCCAGATTCCAAGGCCTTCAGCCCCAATTATCCACGTCCTCCCCCAAAAGTGTACCCTTGCACACTTCCCATCGTGGATTTAACCAAATGGGAGGGAAACTCCAGCCAATCCGATGCTTTTAAATCCACGACGGGCAAATGGTCAAGTGCACCCTTCAGGAAGAGAGGGGGAACTGGGCTAAGAGGGGAGCTACCGTCGACAGTACACCAATAACTTTACCCCATACACAGAAGCCAAAGGTCGAGTGCTGAAACACAAAGGTCAATCGCAAAGGTCGTGTCCCAAAATTCCCTATATAGGGCACGACATTATGGCCCCTCGTTCCCTATATAGGGCACGACATTATGGCCCCTCGTTCCCTATATAGGGCACGACATTATGGCCCCTCGTTCCCTATATAGGGCACTAACTACATTATGGCCCCTCGTTCCCTATATAGGGCATGACATTATGGACCCTCATTCTCTATATAGGGCACTACATTATGGCCCCTCATGCCCTATATAGGCACTACATTGTGGCCCCTCGTTCCCTATATAGAACACTACATTGTGGCCCCTCGTTCCCTATATAGAACACTACATTGTGGCCCCTCGTTCCCTATATAGAACACTACATTGTGGCCCCTCGTTCCCTATATAGAACACTACATTGTGGCCCCTCATGCCCTATATAGGCACTACATTATGGCCCATCGTTCCCTATATAGGGCACTACATTATGGTCCCTCATTCACTATATAGGGCCCTACATTATGGCCCCTCATTCACTATATAGGGCCCTACATTATGGCCCCTCATTCCCTATATACGGCCCTACATTATGGCCCCTTACTCCCAATACATTATGGCCCCTTACTCCCACTACATTATGGCCCCTTACTCCCTATATAGGGCACTACATTTACATGTTAGTCATGTAACAGACTATCCAGAGCCACTTACAGTCGTGAGTCATTTAGTAGACTCTGTGTTGTTGTCCAGTCCCCCCCTCACCTCGTGGTAGTTGTCCCCCCCCCCCCCCCCCCCTCACCTCGTGGTAGTTGTCCAGTCCCCCCCCCCCCCCCTCCTCACCTCGTGGTAGTTGTCCAGTCCCCCCCCCCTCACCTCGTGGTAGTTGTCCAGTCCCCCCACCCCCCCCTCACCTCGTTATAGAAGAAGTGTACGGTGTGGTTGTTCAGTTTGAGTGACAGGGTCTTCAGGAAGGAGATATAATAGGCCATGATCTCCTCGTCTGAGAAGTCAAACTTGTGAACGATGATGGAGTTGACGTGGTTGTTGGACAGCAGGTAATCTAGAGGAGGAGAGATGAGGAGAACACAGTTATATGATGGAGTTGACGTGGTTGTTGGACAGCAGGTAATCTAGAGGAGGAGAGATGAGGAGACCACAGTTATATGATGGAGTTGACGTGGTTGTTGGACAACAGGTAATCTAGAGGAGGAGAGATGAGGAGAACACAGTTATATGATGGAGTTGACGTGGTTGTTGGACAGCAGGTAATCTAGAGGAGGAGAGATGAGGAGAACACAGTTATATGATGGAGTTGATGTGGTTGTTGGACAACAGGTAATCTAGAGGAGGAGAGATGAGGAGAACACAGTTATATGATGGGAGTTGACGTGGTTGTTGGACAGCAGGTAATCTAGAGGAGGAGAGATGAGGAGAAAACAGACAGGTAATCTAGAGGAGGAGAGATGAGGAGAAAACAGACAGGTAATCTAGAGGAGGAGAGATGAGGAGAAAACAGACAGGTAATCTAGAGGAGGAGAGATGAGAAGAAAACAGACAGGTAATCTAGAGGAGGAGAGATGAGGAGAAAACAGACAGGTAATCTAGAGGAGGAGAGATGAGGAGAAAACAGACAGGTAATCTAGAGGAGGAGAGATGAGGAGAAAACAGACAGGTAATCTAGAGGAGGAGAGATGAGGAGAACACAGTTATACAACTGAAATATCTTATTCAGGCTGATTAAAACTCTGGGGCATCTAAACCACAGGTGGCCAGTGTGTGTGTGTGTGTGTGTGTGTGTGTACTCACAGAGCGACGTCTCGTGGCTGATATTTTCAAACAGGATGTTGAGCGTCTGGAGTAGCTGGACACAGACGTAGCGACCGGACTTCTGACGAAGGATATTCAGGAAGAACGCAAACATGTTCTTCTCCAGGAAGAAGCTGAGAACAGAGAAGATACAGAGTAGAATAGAGTATAATTAAGTAGAGTATGGTACAATAGAGAGGAATAGAGTAGAGTATAGAGTAGAATAGAGTAGAATATGGTACAATAGATAGGAATAGAGTAGAATAGAGTAGAGTACAATAGATAGGAATAGAGTAGAATAAAGTAGAGTATAGTACAATAGATAGGAATAGAGTAGAATAAAGTAGAGTATGGTACAATAGAGAGGAATAGAGTAGAATAAAGTAGAGTATAGTACAATAGATAGGAATAGAGTAGAATATAGAGTAGAATCAAGTGAGTATAATTAAGTAGAGTATGGTACAATAGAGAGGAATAGAGTAGAATAAAGTAGAGTATAGTACAATAGATAGGAATAGAGTAGAATATAGAGTAGAATCAAGTGAGTATAATTAAGTAGAGTATGGTACAATAGAGAGGAATAGAGTAGAATAAAGTAGAGTATGGTACAATAGAGAGGAATAGAGTAGAGTATAGAGTAGAATAGAGTATAATTAAGTAGAGTATGGTACAATAGAGAGGAATAGAGTAGAATAAAGTAGAGTATGGTACAATAGAGAGGAATAGAGTAGAGTATAGAGTAGAATAGAGTATAATTAAGTAGAGTATGGTACAATAGAGAGGAATAGAGTAGAATATAGTAGAGTATGGTACAATAGAGAGGAATAGAGTAGAGTATAGAGTAGAATAGAGTAGAATTAAGTAGAGTATGGTACAATAGAGAGGAATAGAGTAGAATAAAGTAGAGTATAGTACAATAGATAGGAATAGAGTAGAATAAAGTAGAGTATAGTACAATAGATAGGAATAGAGTAAAATAAAGTAGAGTATAGTACAATAGATAGGAATAGAGTAGAATAAAGTAGAGTATAGTACAATAGATAGGAATAGAGTAGAATAAAGTAGAGTATAGTACAATAGATAGGAATAGAGTAGAATAAAGTAGAGTATAGTACAATAGATAGGAATAGAGTAGAATAAAGTAGAGTATAGTACAATAGATAGGAATAGAGTAAAATAAAGTAGAGTATAGTACAATAGATAGGAATAGAGTAGAAGTAAGTAGAGTAGAATTAAGTAGAGTATGGTACAATAGAGAGGATTAGAGTAGAATAAAGTAGAGTATAGTACAATAGATAGGAATAGAGTAGAATAAAGTAGAGTATAGTACAATAGATAGGAATAGAGTAAAATAAAGTAGAGTATAGTACAATAGATAGGAATAGAGTAGAAGTAAGTAGAGTAGAATTAAGTAGAGTATGGTACAATAGAGAGGAATAGAGTAGAATATAGTAGAGTATGGTACAATAGAGAGGAATAGAGTAGAGTATAGAGTAGAATAGAGTAGAATTAAGTAGAGTATGGTACAATAGAGAGGAATAGAGTAGAATAAAGTAGAGTATAGTACAATAGATAGGAATAGAGTAGAATAAAGTAGAGTATAGTACAATAGATAGGAATAGAGTAGAATAAAGTAGAGTATAGTACAATAGATAGGAATAGAGTAAAATAAAGTAGAGTATAGTACAATAGATAGGAATAGAGTAGAATAAAGTAGAGTATAGTACAATAGATAGGAATAGAGTAGAATAAAGTAGAGTATAGTACAATAGATAGGAATAGAGTAAAATAAAGTAGAGTATAGTACAATAGATAGGAATAGAGTAGAAGTAAGTAGAGTAGAATTAAGTAGAGTATGGTACAATAGAGAGGAATAGAGTAGAATAAAGTAGAGTATAGTACAATAGATAGGAATAGAGTAGAATACAGTAGAGTATAGTACAATAGATAGGAATAGAGTAGAATAAAGTAGAGTACAGTACAATAGATAGGAATAGAACAATGTTTAATAGAGTACAGTACAATAGAGGAATAGAGTAGAATAAAGTAGAGTACAGTACAATAGATAGGAATAGAGTAGAATAAAGTAGAGTATAGTACAATAGATAGGAATAGAGTAGAATATAGAGTAGAATCAAGTGAGTATAATTAAGTAGAGTATAGTACAATAGAGGAATAGAGTAGAATAAAGTAGAGTATAGTACAATAGATAGGAATAGAGTAGAATAAAGTAGAGTAGAATTAAGTAGAGTATAGTACAATAGAGAGGAATAGAGTAGAATATAGAGTAGAATCAAGTAGAGTAGAATTAAGTAGAGTATAGTACAATAGAGAGGAATAGAGTAGAATAAAGTAGAGTATAGTACAATAGAGAGGAAAAAAGTAGAATAAAGTAGAGTAGAATTAAGTAGAGTATGGTACAATAGATAGGAATAGAGTAGAATAAAGTAGAGTATAGTACAATAGATAGGAATAGAGTAGAATAAAGTAGAGTATAGTACAATAGATAGGAATAGAGTAAAATAAAGTAGAGTATAGTACAATAGATAGGAATAGAGTAGAATAAAGTAGAGTATAGTACAATAGATAGGAATAGAGTAGAATAAAGTAGAGTATAGTACAATAGAGAGGAATAGAGTAGAATAAAGTAGAGTATAGTACAATAGAGAGGAAAAAAGTAGAATAAAGTAGAGTAGAATTAAGTAGAGTATGGTACAATAGAGAGGAATAGAGTAGAATATAGAGTAGAATCAAGTAGAGTAGAATTAAGTAGAGTATAGTACAATAGATAGGAATAGAGTAGAATAAAGTAGAGTATAGTACAATAGATAGGAATAGAGTAGAATAGAGTAGAATATGGTACAATAGATAGGAATAGAGTAGAATAGAGTAGAGTACAATAGATAGGAATAGAGTAGAATAAAGTAGAGTATGGTACAATAGAGAGGAATAGAGTAGAATAAAGTAGAGTATGGTACAATAGAGAGGAATAGAGTAGAGTATAGAGTAGAATAGAGTATAATTTAGTAGAGTATGGTACAATAGAGAGGAATAGAGTAGAATATAGTAGAGTATGGTACAATAGAGAGGAATAGAGTAGAGTATAGAGTAGAATAGAGTAGAATTAAGTAGAGTATGGTACAATAGAGAGGAATAGAGTAGAATAAAGTAGAGTATAGTACAATAGATAGGAATAGAGTAGAATAAAGTAGAGTATAGTACAATAGATAGGAATAGAGTAGAATAAAGTAGAGTATAGTACAATAGATAGGAATAGAGTAAAATAAAGTAGAGTATAGTACAATAGATAGGAATAGAGTAGAATAAAGTAGAGTATAGTACAATAGATAGGAATAGAGTAGAATAAAGTAGAGTATAGTACAATAGATAGGAATAGAGTAAAATAAAGTAGAGTATAGTACAATAGATAGGAATAGAGTAGAAGTAAGTAGAGTAGAATTAAGTAGAGTATGGTACAATAGAGAGGAATAGAGTAGAATAAAGTAGAGTATAGTACAATAGATAGGAATAGAGTAGAATAAAGTAGAGTAGAATTAAGTAGAGTATGGTACAATAGAGAGGAATAGAATAGAATATAGAGTAGAATAAAGTAGAGTACAGTACAATAGATAGGAATAGAGTAGAATAAAGTAGAGTATAGTACAATAGATAGGAATAGAGTAGAATAAAGTAGAGTACAATAGATAGGAATAGAGTAGAATAAAGTAGAGTATAGTACAATAGATAGGAATAGAGTAGAATTAAGTAGAGTATAGTACAATAGATAGGAATAGAGTAGAATAAAGTAGAGTACAATAGAGAGGAATAGAGTAGAATAAAGTAGAGTATAGTACAATAGATAGGAATAGAGTAGAATAAAGTAGAGTACAGTACAATAGATAGGAATAGAACAATGTTTAATAGAGTACAGTACAATAGAGAGGAATAGAGTAGAATAAAGTAGAGTATAGTACAATAGATAGGAATAGAGTAGAATATAGAGTAGAATCAAGTGAGTATAATTAAGTAGAGTATGGTACAATAGAGAGGAATAGAGTAGAATAAAGTAGAGTATGGTACAATAGAGAGGAATAGAGTAGAATAAAGTAGAGTATAGTACAATAGATAGGAATAGAGTAGAATAATGTAGAGTATGGTACAATAGAGAGGAATAGAGTAGAGTATAGAGTAGAATAATGTAGAGTATGGTACAATAGAGAGGAATAGAGTAGAGTATAGAGTAGAATAGAGTATAATTAAGTAGAGTATGGTACAATAGAGAGGAATAGAGTAGAATATAGTAGAGTATGGTACAATAGAGAGGAATAGAGTAGAGTATAGAGTAGAATAGAGTAGAATTAAGTAGAGTATGGTACAATAGAGAGGAATAGAGTAGAATAAAGTAGAGTATAGTACAATAGATAGGAATAGAGTAGAATAAAGTAGAGTATAGTACAATAGATAGGAATAGAGTAGAATAAAGTAGAGTATAGTACAATAGATAGGAATAGAGTAAAATAAAGTAGAGTATAGTACAATAGATAGGAATAGAGTAGAATAAAGTAGAGTATAGTACAATAGATAGGAATAGAGTAAAATAAAGTAGAGTATAGTACAATAGATAGGAATAGAGTAGAATAAAGTAGAGTATAGTACAATAGATAGGAATAGAGTAGAATAAAGTAGAGTATAGTACAATAGATAGGAATAGAGTAGAATAAAGTAGAGTACAGTACAATAGATAGGAATAGAACAATGTTTAATAGAGTACAGTACAATAGATAGGAATAGAGTAGAATAAAGTAGAGTATAGTACAATAGATAGGAATAGAGTAGAATAAAGTAGAGTATAGTAGAATAGAGAGGAATAGAGTAGAATAAAGTAGAGTATAGTACAATAGATAGGAATAGAGTAGAATAAAGTAGAGTAGAATTAAGTAGAGTATGGTACAATAGAGAGGAATAGAGTAGAATATAGAGTAGAATCAAGTAGAGTAGAATTAAGTAGAGTATAGTACAATAGAGAGGAATAGAGTAGAATAAAGTAGAGTATAGTACAATAGATAGGAATAGAGTAGAATAAAGTAGAGTAGAATTAAGTAGAGTATAGTACAATAGAGAGGAATAGAGTAGAATAAATTAGAGTATAGTACAATAGATAGGAATAGAGTAGAATAAAGTGGAGTACAGTAGAATAGAGAGGAATAGAGTAGAATACAGTAGAGTAGAATTAAGTAGAGTATAGTACAATAGAGAGGAATAGAATATAGAGTAGAATAAAGTAGAGTATAGTACAATAGATAGGAATAGAGTAGAATAAATTAGAGTATAGTACAATAGATAGGAATAGAGTAGAATAAAGTGGAGTACAGTAGAATAGAGAGGAATAGAGTAGAATACAGTAGAGTATAGTACAATAGATAGGAATAGAGGAGTAGAACAGAATAGAGTAGAATAAAATAGAGTATAGTACAATAGATAGGAATAGAGTAGAATAAAGTAGAGTATAGTACAATAGATAGGAATAGAGTAGAATAAAGTAGAGTACAGTACAATTGATAGGAATAGAGTAGAATAAAGTAGAGTACAGTACAATAGATAGGAATAGAGTAGAATAAAGTAGAGTATAGTACAATAGAGTAGAATAAAGTAGAGTACAGTACAATAAATAGGAATAGAGTAGAATAAAGTAGAGTACAGTACAATAGATAGGAATAGAGTAGAATAAAGTAGAGTACAGTACAATAGATAGGAATAGAGGAGTAGAACAGAATAGAGTAGAATAAAATAGAGTCGTGGTTAAAGTCTTACTCGAAGACGGAGCTGTCGTTCTGGTCTCCCCAGATGAGTATCTCAGTGATGGAGCGAATGGTCTCCACCAGCAAGTTCCTGTTGCTGTCGGTTACCGTCGTGTTCTTAGTCAGGACATGGTACATATACCTAGAGGGAGGAGAGAAGCAGGGAGGGAGAAGAAGAGGAGGGAGAAGAGGAAAGGAAGGGATGAGAGGATGTGGACAATGGTAGAAAACAGGTTGTTTTTCAGTAAAACGTGTGGTGGCTATACCGCACTGTCAATTTGAACTGGCACACCCACTCTGGACGACGGAATATGACTAGCCTACCGTCAAATAGACGGGATGGTATGGACTCATAAACTAACCTTAGTATATCTAGCTGCTATAATGACACCCATCATGTAGTTAGCTAGCTAGCTAACGTTAGTATATCTAGCTGTTATAATGACACCCATCATGTAGTTAGCTAGCTAGCTAACGTTAGTATATCTAGCTGCTATAATGACACGCATCATGTAGTTAGCTAGCTAGCTAACGTTTAGTATATATAGCTGTTATAAAGACACCCATCATGTAGCTAGCTAGCTAACGTTAGTATATCTAGCTGCTATAATGACACCCATCATGAAGTTAGCTAGCTAGCTAATGTTAGTGGCTCTAGTTGTTATCAAGTAATGACACCCATCATGTAGCTAGCAAACGTTAGTATATCTAGCTGTTATCAAGTAATGAGACCCATCATGTAGCTAGTATATCTAGCTGTCATCAAGTAATGAGACCCATCATGTAGTTTGCTAACGTTAGTATATCTAGCTGTTATCAAGTAATGACACCCATCATGTAGCTAGCTAGCTAGCTAATGTTAGTATATCTAGCTGTCATCAAGTAATGACGCCCATCATGTAGTTAGCTAACGTTAGTATATCTAGCTGTCATCAAGTAATGACACCCATCATGTAGCTAGCAAGCTAACCTTAGTATATCTAGCTGTCATCAAGTAATGAGACCCATCATGTAGCTAGCTAACGTTAGTATATCTAGCTGTTATCAAGTAATGACACCCATCATGTAGTTAGTATATCTAGCTGTCATCAAGTAATGAGACCCATCATGTAGCTAGTATATCTAGCTGTCATCAAGTAATGACACCCATCATGTAGCTAGCTAACGTTAGTATATCTAGCTGTTATCAAGTAATGACACCCATCATGTAGTTAGTATATCTAGCTGTCATCAAGTAATGACACCCATCATGTAGCTAGCTAATGTTAGTGGCTCTAGTTGTTATCAAGTAATGACACCCATCATGTAGCTAGCTAGCTAACGTTAGTATATCTAGCTGTCATCAAGTAATGACACCCATCATGTAGCTAGCTAATGTTAGTGGCTCTAGTTGTTATCAAGTAATGACACCCATCATGTAGTTAGCTAGCTAACGTTAGTATATCTAGCTGTCATCAAGTAATGACACCCATCATGTAGCTAGCTAGCTAACGTTAGTATATCTAGCTGTTATCAAGTAATGACACCCATCATGTAGTTAGTATATCTAGCTGTCATCAAGTAATGACACCCATCATGTAGCTAGTATATCTAGCTGTCATCAAGTAATGACACCCATCATGTAGCTAGCTAATGTTAGTGGCTCTAGTTGTTATCAAGTAATGACACCCATCATGTAGCTAGCTAACGTTAGTATATCTAGCTGTTATCAAGTAATGACACCCATCATGTAGTTAGTATATCTAGCTGTCATCAAGTAATGACACCCATCATGTAGCTAGCTAATGTTAGTGGCTCTAGTTGTTATCAAGTAATGACACCCATCATGTAGCTAGCTAACGTTAGTATATCTAGCTGTTATCAAGTAATGACACCCATCATGTAGTTAGTATATCTAGCTGTCATCAAGTAATGACACCCATCATGTAGCTAGCTAATGTTAGTGGCTCTAGTTGTTATCAAGTAATGACACCCATCATGTAGCTAGCTAGCTAACGTTAGTATATCTAGCTGTCATCAAGTAATGACACCCATCATGTAGCTAGCTAATGTTAGTGGCTCTAGTTGTTATCAAGTAATGACACCCATCATGTAGTTAGCTAGCTAACGTTAGTATATCTAGCTGTCATCAAGTAATGACACCCATCATGTAGCTAGCTAGCTAACGTTAGTATATCTAGCTGTTATCAAATAATGACACCCATCATGTAGTTAGTATATCTAGCTGTCATCAAGTAATGACACCCATCATGTAGCTAGTATATCTAGCTGTCATCAAGTAATGACACCCATCATGTAGCTAGCTAATGTTAGTGGCTCTAGTTGTTATCAAGTAATGACACCCATCATGTAGCTAGCTAGCTAACGTTAGTATATCTAGCTGTCATCAAGTAATGACACCCATCATGTAGCTAGCTAATGTTAGTGGCTCTAGTTGTTATCAAGTAATGACACCCATCATGTAGTTAGCTAGCTAACGTTAGTATATCTAGCTGTCATCAAGTAATGACACCCATCATGTAGCTAGCTAGCTAACGTTAGTATATCTAGCTGTCATCAAGTAATGAGACCCATCATGTAGCTAGCTAACGTTAGTATATCTAGCTGTTATCAAGTAATGACACCCATCATGTAGTTAGTATATCTAGCTGTCATCAAGTAATGACACCCATCATGTAGCTAGTATATCTAGCTGTCATCAAGTAATGACACCCATCATGTAGTTAGCTAGCTAATGTTAGTGGCTCTAGTTGTTATCAAGTAATGACACCCATCATGTAGCTAGCTAGCTAACGTTAGTATATCTAGCTGTCATCAAGTAATGACACCCATCATGTAGCTAGCTAGCTAATGTTAGTGGCTCTAGTTGTTATCAAGTAATGACACCCATCATGTAGCTAGCTAGCTAATGTTAGTGGCTCTAGTTGTTATCAAGTAATGACACCCATCATGTAGCTAGTATATCTAGCTGTCATCAAGTAATGACACCCATCATGTAGCTAGCTAGCTAATGTTAGTGGCTCTAGTTGTTATCAAGTAATGACACCCATCATGTAGCTAGCTAATGTTAGTGGCTCTAGTTGTTATCAAGTAATGACACCCATCATATAGCTAGCTAGCTAGCGTTAGTATATCTAGCTGTTATCAAGTAATGACACCAATCATGTAGTTAGCTAGCTAGCTAACGTTAGTATATCAAGCTGTTATAATGACACCCGTCATGTAGTTAGCTAGCTAGCTAACGTTTCGTAGCTGTCATATACATCTGACATTGTTCACACAGTTGTGACAAGGAAACAACAGTAACGTTAGATAACTAACGCATTTGGTTTTACAGTACAAGCTAAGTGGATTAGCTAGGTATGCTAACCATGTTAACGTTAGCTTAGTAAACTATCGGGGTTAGCTGGCGAATTCGACCAAACAGTTGCGTTTTGTAACAGAAACGTATCATTTAAATTGGACAAATTCAGGTAGGTTCCTCCCCGTTCCTTTAATGTTGCTACCGTTTAAGTCACGTTTTGTAACAGAGCGAGCGTAATGAATACACCCCCGCCGGGTAACCTTAGCAATTATGCTAGTTACTTACTTGAGATGGTCCAGGGAATGAATATTTTTAGTTTTCCCCTGTCCTCCTCCCCAACTCCGTGACCGACCGAACATAGTTGCACTTTTAAAAAAAGATGTTGATGCTAGCTTAGGTTTTTTTTTGCCTGTTATATCAATCCCATCACGTCCATATATCCCGTACAAGGTGTCCAATATATATATATATAGCTAACAAAATATCTAGCTAACCAAATAGCTCTGGCTAACTAAGCGAGAAGGGGACATACCCGAACGTATCTTGTGAGGAATAACGCGTTACGTAACTGGTTTAATGCCGGGGAGTTTGGGACATGCAGTTTCTTTGTTGTTTTCCGGTAACACTATTTCATTAAAAAGACAGTTACAAAAAACTACAAATCCCCAAAAAAATCGAACAGTATTTTTTTTCCAACAATTCGGGCACGTTGATTGGTCTTCATCCTACAACGATGAACACAGCAGCCAATCAAATACCAATGCGAGGAGCCATCGACGTAAAACGCAACAAACGTCAAAGCCGATTGAAAAGGCGGGATCAGTGTGATCGATGTCTCAGTTGACCATTCACAGGACGGTATTCTTATGATGAACCAATAAAATGCTTACGCTATATAGACGTATTTGTACTGTTTTGACCGTAAGGTCGGACTGTTTTGATGCAGTTAGCGGAGATGTTGACATGAAAATGTAACGGGAGGTCTGGATTATCGAATGTATTTCCATCGATAGAACATATTCCTGTATAATAATAGAACGCTATAGTCGTTGGCCGGTAATAGCTAATCAGGGCAGGCATGTTGCAAATAACGCAACAGTTTTTTTTCCTTCGACCTTCTCAGAGAATATCAAGAATGCATCGAGTTAACACTGTGTTTACATGAACTAGCGGTGTCGAGCTGAACGTTTTTTTTTTGTTGTTATAGGTTATTTCGTGTACCTCCTAACTAATGTATATCGCTTGATAGCTGTGCTATTGCAAAAGCTGGTATTTCAGGACAAATCATTGCTGTCTTCCCTGAAATGGACACTCCAAATACACTGTCCATGTTACTGCTGGTTTCAGAGCAGTGCCACTGTCCTTAACCTGCTCTTTGTCAACATAACTAGCTGAGCTAAACTTTCCCGGTTTAGTTTTCTATGACTCTCAAAACTTATGCTCGACTAGATTCGTTGGAATCGCTCCTCAACGAACTTCCCTGTATGTTTTATCTGGGCCTGTTTTTTGTTAACGTTTTGATCCTCTACTATGCCTTTCTAATGGAATACATCGTCCTGAATGTGGGGATAGTGTTTCTACCGGAAGATATGGACCAGGCGCTGGTGGACCTAGGGGTACTATCTGACCCGGCCTCTGTCCCTTACGACACGGACACAGAACTCGATGTTTTCGAGAGGTACCTGGAGTGAGCTGAGGCCCAAGGCTAGAGAGCCAGAGAGAAGCGCCGCTGCACCGGCATGCTCCCCGGGGTGATCTGGACTCCTACCGGCCTGTGATGATGACGATGATGATGATGATGATGTTGGGAGAGACTGATACTGGGAACTCCAGGAGGAGGATATTTGTCTTGGCTTGGAGCAACATTGGCTGCGGGATGAAAAAGTAAGGAGAGATAGGATGGATAATGGTATAGGATGGATAATGGTGATAGGATGGATAATGGTGATAGGATGGATAATGGTGATAGGATGGATAATGGTGATAGGATGGATAATGGTGATAGGATGACAGTTTGCTGCTGCAGTGATGCCAGGGGTGGAGGTGATGCCAGAGGGGTGGGTGATGCCAGAGGGGTGGGTGATGCCAGGGGTGTGGGTGATGCCAGGGGTGTGGGTGATACCAGGGGTGGGGGTGATACCAGGGGTGGGGGTGATGCCAGGGGTGTGGGTGATGCCAGGGGTGGGGGTGATGCCAGAATGGGGGTGATGCCAGAATGGGGGTGATGCCAGAGGGGTGGGTGATGCCAGAATGGGGGTGATACCAGGGGTGGGGGTGATGCCAGGGGTGTGGGTGATGCCAGGGGTGGGGGTGATGCCAGAATGGGGGTGATGCCAGAATGGGGGTGATGCCAGAATGGGGGTGATGCCAGAATGGGGGTGATGCCAGAGGGGTGGGTGATGCCAGAATGGGGGTGATGCCAGGGGTGTGGGTGATGCCAGGGGTGTGGGTGATGCCAGGAGTGGGTGATGCCAGAATGGGGGTGATATCAGGGGTGTAAGTGATGCCAGAATGGGGGTGATGCCAGGGGGGTGTGGGTGATGCCAGGGGGGTGTGGGTGATGCCAGGGGTGTGGGTGATGCCAGAATGTGGGTGATACCAGGGGTGTAGGTGATGCCAGAGAGGTGGGTGATGCCAGGGGGGTGGGTGATGCCAGAATAGGGGTGATGCCAGAATAGGGGTGATGCCAGAGATGTGGGTGATGCCAGAATGGGGGTGATGCCAGTATTTGGTTTGAATTGGGTTGGGCCCTCATCTCAACCCTGTAACATCCCTGACTATCCTCTATGTTGTAGAGAGGATCAACCCTGTAACATCCCTGACTATCCTCTATGTTGTAGAGAGTATCAACCCTGTAACATCCCTGACTATCCTCTATGTTGTAGAGAGGATCAACCCTGTAACATCCCTGACTATCCTCTATGTTGTAGAGAGGATCAACCCTGTAACATCCCTGACTATCCTCTATGTTGTAGAGAGGATCAACCCTGTAACATCCCTGACTATCCTCTATGTTGTAGGACCTACAGTCCTATAGTAAATACAGGCTATTCCTGCCCATCTTTAACCTACAGTCCTATAGTAAATACAGGCTATTCCTGCCCATCTTTAACCTACAGTCCTATAGTAAATACAGGCTATTCCTGCCCATCTTTAACCTACAGTCCTATAGTAAATACAGACTATTCCTGTCCATCTTTAACCTACAGTCCTATAGTAAATACAGGCTATTCCTGTCCATCTTTAACCTACAGTCCTATAGTAAATACAGACTATTCCTGCCCATCTCTAACCTACAGTCCTATAGTAAATACAGACTATTCCTCCCCATCTTTAACCTACAGTCCTATAGTAAATACAGGCTATTCCTGTCCATCTCTAACCTACAGTCCTATAGTAAATACAGACTATTCCTGTCCATCTCTAACCTACAGTCCTATAGTAAATACATTACTACATACTTTAACCTACAGTCCTATAGTAAATACAGACTATTCCTGCCCATCTCTAACCTACAGTCCTATAGTAAATACAGACTATTCCTGCCCATCTTTAACCTACAGTCCTATAGTAAATACAGGCTATTCCTGCCCATCTCTAACCTACAGTCCTATAGTAAATACAGACTATTCCTGTCCATCTCTAACCTACAGTCCTATAGTAAATACAGACTATTCCTGCCCATCTTTATCCTACAGTCCTATAGTAAATACAGGCTATTCCTGCCCATCTCTAACCTACAGTCCTATAGTAAATACAAGCTATTCCTGCCCATCTTTAACCTACAGTCCTATAGTAAATACAGGCTATTCCTGCCCATCTCTAACCTACAGTCCTATAGTAAATACAGACTATTCCTCCCCATCTTTAACCTACAGTCCTATAGTAAATACAGGCTATTCCTGCCCATCTCTAACCTACAGTCCTATAGTAAATACAAGCTATTCCTGCCCATCTTTAACCTACAGTCCTATAGTAAATACATTACTACATACTGTAACCTACAGTCCTATAGTAAATACATTACTACATACTTTAACCTACAGTCCTATAGTAAATACAGACTATTCCTGCCCATCTTTAACCTACAGTCCTATAGTAAATACAGACTTTTCCTGCCCATCTTTAACATGTGGCCCCTTGTCTTCTCCACAGGTTGTCAAGGCTCAAGACCAGATATCTGGAGACAGTCAGAACCAACAGACAGACAGGGCAATTCACAGCAGAGTTACCTATCTTAACTGGCCAATCAACAAGCAGAACTGTCTAACTGTGGCCAATCAACAAGCAGAACTGTCAAACTGTGTCCAGTCAACAAGAAGAACTGTCTAACTGGCCAATAACCAAGCTGACCTGTCGAACTGTGGCCAATCAACAAGCAGACCTGTCTAACTGTGTCCAATCAACAAGCCAGACTGTCTAACTGTGGCCAATCAACAAGCAGAACTGTCAAACTGTGTCCAGTCAACAAGAAGAACTGTCTAACTGGCCAATAACCAAGCCGGACTGTCTAACTGTGGCCAATCAAACAAGCAGACCTGTCTAACTGTGGCCAATCAACAAGCCAGACTGTCTAACTGTGGCCAATCAACAAGCAGACCTGTCTAACTGTGGCCAATCAACAAGCCGGACTGTCTAACTATGGCCAATCAACAAGCAGTACTGTCTAACTGGCCAATCAACAAGCAGGACTGTCTAACTGGCCAATAACCAAGCTGACCTGTCGAACTGTGGCCAATCAACAAGCTGACCTGTCGAACTGTGGCCAATCAACAAGCAGACCTGTCTAACTGTGGCCAATCAACAAGTAGACCTGTCTAACTGTGGCCAATCAACAAGCAGACCTGTCTAACTGTGTCCAATCAACAAGCCGGACTGTCTAACTATGGCCAATCAACAAGCAGTACTGTCTAACTGGCCAATCAACAAGCAGGACTGTGACTGGCCAATCAACAAGCAGGACTGTCTAACTGGCCAATCAACAAGCAGGACTGTGACTGGCCAATCAACAAGCAGGACTGTGACTGGCCAATCAACAAGCAGGACTGTGACTGGCCAATCAACAAGCAGAACATTGCGTGATCAGGGGACAACGTCACACTAACTCTGACCCTAGAGAACTGACCTAGGATCAGTCAACCTGACAGGACAGCACTGTAGTGTTTACTAACTCTGACCCTAGAGAACTGACCTAGAAACAGTCGACCTGACAGGACAGCACTGTAGTGTTTACTAACTCTGACCCTAGAGAACTGACCTAGAAACAGTCGACCTGACAGGACAGCACTGTAGTGTTTACTAACTCTGACCCTAGAGAACTGACCTAGGATCAGTCAACCTGCTTCAGGTTCTTCTACACTTCTGGGAATGTTATCACATTTGTTTAAAGACTGTTTTAAACAACCAGGAAACCACCAGTTATTTCTGGTTGTTTATCAGCGTTAGCTGGCTTAGCTCGTTGATCCTGCTTTTGTATCGTACCCCTCAGGAGGTGTGGACTGGAGAAGTGTTTGTGTTGTTAAGAGATGTGTGGCATGAAAGACATTTGACAGATTGTGGTCCGGTCCTCCTCCTCTTCCTCCTACCTGTCTCGTCTCTCTTGTCGTTCATCTTGGCCACTGTAACTAACGGGTGTGAACAAACACAGGTGACTCGTGTTTAGTACCGATCTAGGATCAGCGTGCCATCCACCAGGGGGGGGGGGGACAGGAAGTGACCGTTAGATCGGTGCCTGTAGACTCTAGAGGCAGCTTCACCTTGCTCTGCTCTGACTCTGACTCTCTCAAAGGCGAGAGGTCTATGTTCATGTTGTCTCTGGTGTCTGCCAATCAATAATCAATAATACTGTATCAGCTTGGTCCTGATCAATAACCCACCACAGACCAGCTGCTGGCAGTCACCAGGCTGCTTCCCTGCTAGGCTCCCCCCCCCCCCCGGATAACAACTCCCAGCGTGCATTGGGCTGGACGGCTGAAGTACCTGGTGACTTTACTGCTAATGTCAATCAACCTCTACGCTATAACGGCTCATAAGAGATTAGACTGGGTTTATAATGCAGTGTTGTTCCTCTGCCCTGTTGGCTGTGTATTATAATGGGGGGGGGGGAGTCTCACCCCAACCACCTGTAGATAGCAGTAACACCCCCCACCCCACCCACCTGTAGATGGCAGGAACACCCACCTGGGGGGGACGACACCCTGGGCCCTTTATGTCAATAGAAGGCTCTGATGCCATACACCCCCCCCCCCCCCCCACCCCACCCACCTGTAGATAGCAGTAACACCCCCCCCCCCCCCCCCCCCACCCCAACCACCTGTAGATGGCAGTAACACCCCCCCAACCACCTGTAGATAGCAGTAACACCCCCCACCCCAACCACCTGTAGATGGCAGTAACACCCCCCCCAACCACCTGTAGATAGCAGTAACACCCCCCCACCCCAACCACCTGTAGATAGCAGTAACACCCCCCACCCCAACCACCTGTAGATAGCAGTAACACCCCCCCCACCCCAACCACCTGTAGATGGCAGTAACACCCCCCCCCCAACCACCTGTAGATAGCAGTAACACCCCCCACCCCAACCACCTGTAGATGGCAGTAACACCCCCCCCAACCACCTGTAGATAGCAGTAACACCCCCCACCCCAACCACCTGTAGATAGCAGTAACACCCCCCCCCCCCCCACCCCAACCACCTGTAGATGGCAGTAACACCCCCCCAACCACCTGTAGATAGCAGTAACACCCAACCCCCCCCCCCACCCCAACCACCTGTAGATAGCAATAACACCCCCCCCACCCCGACCACCTGTAGATAGCAATAACACCCCCCCCCCCCCCACCCCAACCACCTGTAGATCGCAATAACACCCCTCCACCCCAACCACCTGTAGATAGCAATAACACCCCCACCCCAACCACCTGTAGATCGCAATAACACCCCCACCCCAACCACCTGTAGATCGCAATAACACCCCCACCCCAACCACCTGTAGATCGCAATAACACCCCTCCACCCCAACCACCTGTAGATGGCAATAACACCCCTCCACCCCAACCACCTGTAGATCGCAATAACACCCCTCCACCCCAACCACCTGTAGATGGCAATAACACCCCTCCACCCCAACCACCTGTAGATGGCAGTAACACCCCCCCACCCCAACCACCTGTAGATAGCAATAACACCCCCCACCCCAACCACCTGTAGATGGCAGTAACACCCCAACCACCTGTAGATGGCAGTAACACCCCCCCAACCACCTGTAGATAGCAGTAACCCCCCCCCCCCCACCACCTGTAGATGGCAGTAACACCCCAACCACCTGTAGATGGCAGTAACACCCCCCCAACCACCTGTAGATAGCAATAACACACCCCACCCCAACCACCTGTAGATGGCAGTAACACCCCCCCAACCACCTGTAGATAGCAATAACACCCCCCCCCCCACCACCTGTAGATGGCAGTAACACCCCCCCAACCACCTGTAGATGGCAGTAACACCCCCACCCCAACCACCTGTAGATGGCAGTAACACCCCCCCAACCACCTGTAGATAGCAATAACACACCCCCCCCCACCACCTGTAGATGGCAGTAACACCCCAACCACCTGTAGATAGCAGTAACCCCCCCCCCCCACCACCTGTAGATGGCAGTAACACCCCAACCACCTGTAGATGGCAGTAACACCCCCCCAACCACCTGTAGATAGCAGTAACCCCCCCCCCCCCCCCACCACCTGTAGATAGCAGTAACAACCCCCCCCACCACCTGTAGATAGCAGTAACCCCCCCCCCCCCACCACCTGTAGATAGCAGTAACACCCCCCCAACCACCTGTAGATAGCAGTAACCCCCCCCCCCCCACCACCTGTAGATAGCAGTAACACCCCCCCCCCCCCCCACCACCTGTAGATAGCAGTAACACCCCCCCAACCACCTGTAGATAGCAATAACAACCCCCCCCACCACCTGTAGATAGCAGTAACCCCCCCCCCCCCCCCACCACCTGTAGATAGCAGTAACCCCCCCCCCCCCCACCACCTGTAGATAGCAGTAACCCCCCCCCCCCCCCCCCACCACCTGTAGATAGCAGTAACCCCCCCCCCACCACCACGCACGGCAGCCATTTTAAACCAAAACATTTCAGCAGTGCACATCAGCTGATAGTAGAGAGGTCAGGAGGACATCTTACACCCTCTTCATCATCAAGACACCCCAGCCTTCACATCATCATCATCATGAAGACATCCCCCCCAGCACAAGCCTTCACATCTTCTTCATCATCATCATGAAGACATCCCCCCCCAGCACCAGTCTTCACATCCTCTTCATCATCATCATTAAGACATCCCCCCCCCAGCACCAGCCTTCACATCCTCTTCATCATCATCATTATGACATCCCACCCCAGCCTTCACATCCTCTTCATCATCATCATTAAGACATCCCCCCCAGCACCAGCCTTCACATCCTCTTCATCATCATCATTACGTGATATAAGGAGAAGCTATGATGTGCTTTAAGAAGCTATGATGTGTTATAAGAAGCTATGACCTGTTATAAGAAGCTATGATGTGTTATAAGGAGCTATGATGTGTTATAAGAAGCTATGATGTGTTATAAGCTTTGACGTGTTAAGCTATGATAGGTTATAACACATGACGTGTTTTAAGAAGCTATGATGGGTTATAAGGAGCTATGATGTGTTATAAGAAGCTATGACGTGTTATATGGAGCTATGACGTGTTATAAGGAGCTATGATGTGTTATAACGTGTTATAGGGAGCTATGGCGTGTTATAAGGAGCTATGGCGTGTTATAAGGAGCTATGACGTGTTATAAGGAGCTATGATGTGTTATAAGGAGCTATAAGCGTTCATACACTGGTTCATATTCCAATGCATATTTAATAAACCATTGATGAGTGGATGAACATGAGTTTCTGTCAACCTTTTTTTCTAAATCGTTTTCAATTAACAAGTTGAGGAAGACCTCTTTCTATAGATGTCCTATGTACAGCTGTAGGTCTCCCCCCCCCCCCCCCCACCATGATACTCAACTGGCGGACTACAGACCAGATCCGGTCCCAGAATGGGGTCAATACGGACCGAGGGTCTCCTCCTTCCTTTTTTACTTAAGTCAGGCTTCGGCCCTTATATCACATAAGACATGGAAGAATGTGTAGAATTGTGGGAAATGAGCTTTAAAACGCCCCCCCCCCCCCCCCCCCCCCTCCCCCCCCCAACAAGAGGGGTGTGGAAAGTTTGGGAATGCAGCGGCTGGGGAGGTGGAGGTTTGTTACCACGGCGATAAATTACATGATCCATCCGGACCTTTTCAAATAGTTCTCGAGTAGGGAAGATCATCAAGGACAGCCTGTTCACCCTGCTACCATCTAGAAGGTCTTCAATGACCTCAGCCCCCCCCCAACCACAGCCTGTTCACCCTGCTACCATCTAGAAGGTCTTCAATGACCTCAGCCCCCCCCCCCGTGCCCCAGCCTGTTCACCCTGCTCCCATCTAGAAGGTCTTCAATGACCTCAGCCCCCCCCCCCCCGTGCCCCAGCCTGTTCACCCTGCTACCATCTAGAAGGTCTTCAATGACCTCAGCCCCCCCCCCCCCGTGCCCCAGCCTGTTCACCCTGCTACCATCTAGAAGGTCTTCAATGACCTCAGCCCCCCCCGTGCCCCAGACTGTTCACCCTGCTACCATCTAGAAGGTCTTCAATGACCTCAGCCGCCCCCGTGCCCCAGCCTGTTCACCCTGCTACCATCTAGAAGGTCTTCAATGACCTCAGCCCCCCCCCGTGCCCCAGCCTGTTCACCCTGCTACCTTCAATGACCTCAGCCCCCCCCAACCACAGCCTGTTCACCCTGCTACCATCTAGAAGGTCTTCAATGACCTCAGCCCCCCCCCAACCACAGCCTGTTCCCCCTGCTACCATCTAGAAGGTCTTCAATGACCTCACCCCCCCCCCCTGTGCCCCAGCCTGTTCACCCTGCTACCATCTAGAAGGTCTTCAATGACCTCACCCCCCCGTGCCCCAGCCTGTTCACCCTGCTACCATCTAGAAGGTCTTCAATGACCTCAGCCCCCCCCCCCGTGCCCCAGCCTGTTCACCCTGCTACCATCTAGAAGGTCTTCAATGACCTCAGCCCCCCCCAACCACAGCCTGTTCACCCTGCTACCATCTAGAAGGTCTTCAATGACCTCAGCCCCCCCCCCCCGTGCCCCAGCCTGTTTACCCTGCTACCATCTAGAAGGTCTTCAATGACCTCAGCCCCCCCCCCCCCCCCCGTGGCCCAGCCTGTTCACCCTGCTACCATCTAGAAGGTCTTCAATGACCTCAGCCCCCCCCGTGCCCCAGACTGTTCACCCTGCTACCATCTAGAAGGTCTTCAATGACCTCAGCCGCCCCCGTGCCCCAGCCTGTTCACCCTGCTACCATCTAGAAGGTCTTCAATGACCTCAGCCCCCCCCCGTGCCCCAGCCTGTTCACCCTGCTACCTTCAATGACCTCAGCCCCCCCCAACCACAGCCTGTTCACCCTGCTACCATCTAGAAGGTCTTCAATGACCTCAGCCCCCCCCCAACCACAGCCTGTTCCCCCTGCTACCATCTAGAAGGTCTTCAATGACCTCACCCCCCCCCCCTGTGCCCCAGCCTGTTCACCCTGCTACCATCTAGAAGGTCTTCAATGACCTCACCCCCCCGTGCCCCAGCCTGTTCACCCTGCTACCATCTAGAAGGTCTTCAATGACCTCAGCCCCCCCCCCCGTGCCCCAGCCTGTTCACCCTGCTACCATCTAGAAGGTCTTCAATGACCTCAGCCCCCCCCAACCACAGCCTGTTCACCCTGCTACCATCTAGAAGGTCTTCAATGACCTCAGCCCCCCCCCCCCGTGCCCCAGCCTGTTTACCCTGCTACCATCTAGAAGGTCTTCAATGACCTCAGCCCCCCCCCCCCCCCCCCCGTGGCCCAGCCTGTTCACCCTGCTACCATCTAGAAGGTCTTCAATGACCTCAGCCCCCCCCCCCGTGCCCCAGCCTGTTCACCCTGCTACCATCTAGAAGGTCTTCAATGACCTCAGCCCCCCCGTTCCCCCCCCCGTGCCCCAGCCTGTTCCCCATGCTACCATCTAGAAGGCAGAGACAGCACAGGTGCATCAAGGCTGGGACTGAGAGACTGAGAAACAGCTTCTATATCAAGGCTGTTAAATAGTCACGACTAGCCGGCCACCCCCCAGTACCCTGAACTATAGTCACTGTTACTAGTCTCCCCCAGTACCCTGAACTATAGTCACTGTTACTAGCCTCCCCCAGTACCCTGAACTATAGTAACTGTTACTAGCCTCCCCCCAGTACCCTGCCCTGAACTATAGTCACTGTTACTAGTCTCCCCCCAGTACCCTGATCTATAGTCACTGTTACTAGCCTCCGCCCAGTACCCTGAACTATAGTCACTGTTACTAGCCTCCCCCAGTACCCTGAACTATAGTCACTGTTACTAGTCTCCCCCCAGTACCCTGCCCTGAACTATAGTCACTGTTACTAGCCTCCCCCCAGTACCCTGAACTATAGTCACTGTTACTAGTCTCCCCCAGTACCCTGAACTATAGTCACTGTTACTAGCCTCCCCCAGTACCCTGAACTATAGTAACTGTTACTAGCCTCCCCCCAGTACCCTGCCCTGAACTATAGTCACTGTTACTAGCCTCCCCCAGTACCCTGAACTATAGTCACTGTTACTAGCCTCCCCCCAGTACCCTGAACTATAGTCACTGTTACTAGCCTCCCCCCAGTACCCTGAACTATAGTCACTGTTACTAGCCTACACCTAGTACCCTGAACTATAGTCACTGTTACTAGTCTCCCCCCAGTACCCTGAACTATAGTCACTGTTACTAGTCCCCCCCCAGTACCCTGAACTATAGTCACTGTTACTAGCCTCCACCCAGTACCCTGAACTATAGTCACTGTTACTAGCCTCCCCCCAGTACCCTGAACTATAGTCACTGTTACTAGCCTCCACCCAGTACCCTGAACTATAGTCACTGTTACTAGCCTCCCCCCAGTACCCTGAACTACAGTCACTGTTACTAGCCTCCCCCCAGTACCCTGCCCTGAACTATAGTCACTGTTACTAGCCTCCCCCCAGTACCCTGAACTATAGTCACTGTTACTAGTCTCCCCCCAGTACCCTGAACTATAGTCACTGTTACTAGTCTCCCCCCAGTACCCTGCCCTGAACTATAGTCACTGTTACTAGTCTCCCCCCAGTACCCTGCCCTGAACTATAGTCACTGTTACTAGTCTCCCCCCAGTACCCTGAACTATAGTCACTGTTACTAGCCTCCCCCCAGTACCCTGTACTATAGTCACTGTTACTAGCCTCCCCCCAGTACCCTGAACTATAGTCACTGTTACTAACCTCCCCCCAGTACCCTGAACTATAGTCACTGTTACTAGTCTCCACCCAGTACCCTGAACTATAGTCACTGTTACTAGTCTCCCCCCAGTACCCTGAACTATAGTCACTGTTACTAGCCTCCCCCCAGTACCCTGAACTATAGTCACTGTTACTAGCCTCCACCCAGTACCCTGAACTATAGTCACTGTTACTAGCCTCCCCCCAGTACCCTGCCCTGAACTATAGTCACTGTTACTAGCCTCCCCCAGTACCCTGAACTATAGTCACTGTTACTAGCCTCCACCCAGTACCCTGAACTATAGTCACTGTTACTAGTCTCCACCCAGTACCCTGAACTATAGTCACTGTTACTAGCCTCCACCCAGTACCCTGAACTATAGTCACTGTTACTAGTCTCCACCCAGTACCCTGCCCTGAACTATAGTCACTGTTACTAGTCTCCCCCCAGTACCCTGAACTATAGTCACTGTTACTAGCCTCCCCCCAGTACCCTGCTCTGAACTATAGTCACTGTTACTAGCCTCCCCCCAGTACCCTGAACTATAGTCACTGTTACTAGTCTCCCCCCAGTACCCTGAACTATAGTCACTGTTACTAGTCTCCCCCCAGTACCCTGAACTATAGTCACTGTTACTAGCCTCCCCCAGTACCCTGAACTATAGTCACTGTTACTAGTCTCCCCCCAGTATCCTGCCCTGAACTATAGTCACTGTTACTAGCCTCCACCCAGTACCCTGCCCTGAACTATAGTCACTGTTACTAGCCTCCCCCCAGTACCCTGAACTATAGTCACTGTTACTAGTCTCCCCCCAGTATCCTGCCCTGAACTATAGTCACTGTTACTAGCCTCCACCCAGTACCCTGCCCTGAACTATAGTCACTGTTACTAGTCTCCCCCCAGTACCCTGAACTATAGTCACTGTTACTAGTCTCCCCCCAGTACCCTGATCTATAGTCACTGTTACTAGTCTCCCCCCAGTACCCTGTCCTGAACTATAGTCACTGTTACTAGTCTCCCCCCAGTACCCTGCCCTGAACTATAGTCACTGTTACTAGCCTCCCCCCAGTACCCTGAACTATAGTCACTGTTACTAGCCTCCACCCAGTACCCTGAACTATAGTCACTGTTACTAGCCTCCCCCCAGTACCCTGCCCTGAACTATAGTCACTGTTACTAGTCTCCCCCCAGTACCCTGAACTATAGTTACTGTTACTAGTCTCCCCCCAGTACCCTGAACTATAGTCACTGTTACTAGCCTCCACCCAGTACCCTGAACTATAGTCACTGTTACTAGCCTCCCCCCAGTACCCTGAACTATAGTCACTGTTACTAGTCTCCCCCCAGCACCCTGCCCTGAACTATGGTCACTGTTACTAGCCTCCCCCCAGTACCCTGAACTATAGTCACTGTTACTAGCCTCCACCCAGTACCCTGAACTATAGTCAATGTTACTAGCCTCCCCCCAGTACCCTGAACTATAGTCACTGTTACTAGCCTCCCCCCAGTACCCTGCCCTGAACTATAGTCACTGTTACTAGTCTCCCCCCAGTACCCTGAACTATAGTCACTGTTACTAGCCTCCACCCAGTACCCTGAACTATAGTCAATGTTACTAGCCTCCCCCCAGTACCCTGAACTATAGTCACTGTTACTAGCCTCCCCCCAGTACCCTGAACTATAGTCACTGTTACTAGCCTCCCCCCAGTACCCTGAACTATAGTCACTGTTACTAGCCTCCCCCCAGTACCCTGAACTATAGTCACTGTTACTAGCCTCCCCCCAGTACCCTGAACTATAGTCACTGTTACTATAGTCAATGTTACTAGCCTCCCCCCAGTACCCTGAACTATAGTCACTGTTACTAGCCTCCCCCCAGTACCCTAAACTATAGTCACTGTTACTAGCCTCCCCCCAGTACCCTGAACTATAGTCACTGTTACTAGTCTCCCCCCAGTACCCTGAACTATAGTCACTGTTACTAGTCTCCCCCTAGTACCCTGAACTATAGTCACTGTTACTAGCCTCCGCCCAGTACCCTGAACTATAGTCACTGTTACTAGCCTCCCCCCAGTACCCTAAACTATAGTCACTGTTACTAGCCTCCCCCCAGTACCCTGAACTATAGTCACTGTTACTAGCCTCCCCCCAGTACCCTGAACTATAGTCACTGTTACTAGCCTCCCCCCAGTACCCTGAACTATAGTCAATGTTATTCTAGTCATGGTTCATCCTATATAACTACGGCTGTCCACTTCATATGTATATACTGTATTCTAGTCATGGTTCATCCTGCTGTCCACTTCATATGTATATACTGTATTCTAGTCATGGTTCATCCTGCTGTCCACTTCATATGTATATACTGTATTCTAGTCATGGTTCATCCTGCTGTCCACTTCATATGTATATACTGTATTCTAGTCATGGTTCATCCTGCTGTCCACTTCATATATATATACTGTATTCTAGTTCATCCTATATAACTACGGCTGTCCACTTCATATGTATATACTGTATTCTAGTCCATCCTATATAACTACTGCTGTCCACTTCATATGTATATACTGTATTCTAGTCATGGTTCATCCTATATAACTGCTGTTGTCCACTTCATATATATATACTGTATTCTAGTTCATCCTATATAACTGCTGTTGTCCACTTCATATATATATACTGTATTCTAGTCCATCCTATATAACTACTGTTGTCCACTTCATATATATATACTGTATTCTAGTTCATCCTATATAACTGCTGCTGTCCACTTCATATATATATACTGTATTCTAGTCCATCCTATATAACTACTGTTGTCCACTTCATATGTATATACTGTATTCTAGTTCATCCTATATAACTACTGCTGTCCACTTCATATATATATATACTGTATTCTAGTTCATCCTATATAACTACTGCTGTCCACTTCATATGTATATACTGTATTCTAGTCCATCCTATATAACTACTGCTGTCCACTTCATATGTATATACTGTATTCTAGTCCATCCTATATAACTACTGCTGTCCACTTCATATGTATTTACTGTATTCTAGTCCTGGTTCATCCTGCTGTCCACTTCATATGTATATACTGTATTCTAGTCCATCCTATATAACTACTGTTGTCCACTTCATATGTATATACTGTATTCTAGTTCATCCTATATAACTACGGCTGTCCACTTCATATGTATATACTGTATTCTAGTCATGGTTCATCCTGCTGTCCACTTCATATGTATATACTGTATTCTAGTCATGGTTCATCCTGCTGTCCACTTCATATGTATATACTGTATTCTAGTCATGGTTCATCCTATATAACTACTGCTGTCCACTTCATATGTATATACTGTATTCTAGTCATGGTTCATCCTATATAACTACTGTTGTCCACTTCATATGTATATACTGTATTCTAGTCCATCCTATATAACTACGGCTGTCCACTTCATATGTATATACTGTATTCTAGTCATGGTTCATCCTGCTGTCCACTTCATATGTATATACTGTATTCTAGTCATGGTTCATCCTATATAACTACTGCTGTCCATTTCATATGTATATACTGTATTCTAGTCATGGTTCATCCTGCTGTCCACTTCATATGTATATACTGTATTCTAGTCATGGTTCATCCTGCTGTCCACTTCATATGTATATACTGTATTCTAGTCATGGTTCATCCTATATAACTACTGCTGTCCACTTCATATGTATATACTGTATTCTAGTCATGGTTCATCCTATATAACTACTGTTGTCCACTTCATATGTATATACTGTATTCTAGTCCATCCTATATAACTACGGCTGTCCACTTCATATGTATATACTGTATTCTAGTCATGGTTCATCCTGCTGTCCACTTCATATGTATATACTGTATTCTAGTCATGGTTCATCCTATATAACTACTGCTGTCCATTTCATATGTATATACTGTATTCTAGTCATGGTTCATCCTATATAACTACTGCTGTCCATTTCATATGTATATACTGTATTCTAGTCATGGTTCATCCTATATAACTACTGCTGTCCACTTCATATGTATATACTGTATTCTAGTCATGGTTCATCCTATATAACTACTGCTGTCCACTTCATATGTATATACTGTATTCTAGTCATGGTTCATCCTATATAACTACTGCTGTCCACTTCATATGTATATACTGTATTCTAGTCATGGTTCATCCTATATAACTACTGTTGTCCACTTCATATGTATATACTGTATTCTAGTTCATCCTATATAACTACGGCTGTCCACTTCATATGTATATACTGTATTCTAGTTCATCCTATATAACTACTGCTGTCCACTTCATATGTATATACTGTATTCTAGTCATGGTTCATCCTATATAACTACTGTTGTCCACTTCATATGTATATACTGTATTCTAGTCATGGTTCATCCTATATAACTACTGCTGTCCACTTCATATGTATATACTGTATTCTAGTTCATCCTATATAACTACTGTTGTCCACTTCATATGTATATACTGTATTCTAGTCATGGTTCATCCTGCTGTCCACTTCATATGTATATACTGTATTCTAGTCATGGTTCATCCTGCTGTCCACTTCATATGTATATACTGTATTCTAGTCATGGTTCATCCTATATAACTACTGTTGTCCACTTCATATGTATATACTGTATTCTAGTCATGGTTTATCCTATATAACTGCTGCTGTCCACTTCATATGTATATACTGTATTCTAGTCATGGTTTATCCTATATAACTGCTGCTGTCCACTTCATATGTATATACTGTATTCTAGTCATGGTTTATCCTATATAACTGCTGCTGTCCACTTCATATGTATATACTGTATTCTAGTCATGGTTCATCCTATATAACTACTGTTGTCCACTTCATATGTATATACTGTATTCTAGTTCCTCCTATATAACTACTGCTGTCCACTTCATATGTATATACTGTATTCTAGTTTATCCTATATAACTACTGCTGTCCACTTCATATGTATATACTGTATTCTAGTCATGGTTCATCCTGTTGTCCACTTCATATGTATATACTGTATTCTAGTTCATCCTATATAACTACTGCTGTCCACTTCATATGTATATACTGTATTCTAGTTCATCCTATATAACTACTGCTGTCCACTTCATATGTATATACTGTATTCTAGTTCATCCTATATAACTACTGCTGTCCACTTCATATGTATATACTGTATTCTAGTCATGGTTCATCCTGTTGTCCACTTCATATGTATATACTGTATTCTAGTTCCTCCTATATAACTACTGCTGTCCACTTCATATGTATATACTGTATTCTAGTTTATCCTATATAACTGCTGTTGTCCACTTCATATGTATATACTGTATTCTAGTTCATCCTATATAACTACTGCTGTCCACTTCATATGTATATACTGTATTCTAGTTCATCCTATATAACTACTGCTGTCCACTTCATATGTATATACTGTATTCTAGTTCATCCTATATAACTACTGCTGTCCACTTCATATGTATATACTGTATTCTAGTTCATCCTATATAACTACTGCTGTCCACTTCATATGTATATACTGTATTCTAGTCCATCCTATATAACTGCTGTTGTCCACTTCATATGTATATACTGTATTCTAGTCCTGGTTCATCCTATATAACTACTGCTGTCCACTTCATATGTATATACTGTATTCTAGTCATGGTTCATCCTATATAACTACTGCTGTCCACTTCATATGTATATACTGTATTCTAGTCATGGTTCATCCTATATAACTACTGCTGTCCACTTCATATGTATATACTGTATTCTAGTCATGGTTCATCCTATATAACTACTGCTGTCCACTTCATATGTATATACTGTATTCTAGTCCATCCTATATAACTACTGCTGTCCACTTCATATGTATATACTGTATTCTAGTCATGGTTCATCCTGCTGTCCACTTCATATGTATATACTGTATTCTAGTCATGGTTCATCCTATATAACTACTGCTGTCCACTTCATATGTATATACTGTATTCTAGTCCATCCTATATAACTACTGCTGTCCACTTCATATGTATATACTGTATTCTAGTTCATCCTATATAACTACTGCTGTCCACTTCATATGTATATACTGTATTCTAGTCCATCCTATATAACTACTGCTGTCCACTTCATATGTATATACTGTATTCTAGTCATGGTTCATCCTATATAACTACTGCTGTCCACTTCATATGTATATACTGTATTCTAGTCATGGTTCATCCTATATAACTACTGCTGTCCACTTCATATGTATATACTGTATTCTAGTCATGGTTCATCCTATATAACTACTGCTGTCCACTTCATATGTATATACTGTATTCTAGTCATGGTTCATCCTGCTGTCCACTTCATATGTATATACTGTATTCTAGTCATGGTTCATCCTGCTGTCCACTTCATATGTATATACTGTATTCTAGTCATGGTTCATCCTGTTGTCCACTTCATATATATATACTGTATTCTAGTTCATCCTATATAACTACTGTTGTCCACTTCATATGTATATACTGTATTCTAGTTCATCCTATATAACTACTGTTGTCCACTTCATATGTATATACTGTATTCTAGTCATGGTTCATCCTGCTGTCCACTTCATATGTATATACTGTATTCTAGTCATGGTTCATCCTATATAACTACTGTTGTCCACTTCATATGTATATACTGTATTCTAGTCATGGTTCATCCTATATAACTACTGCTGTCCACTTCATATGTATATACTGTATTCTAGTTCATCCTATATAACTACTGTTGTCCACTTCATATGTATATACTGTATTCTAGTCATGGTTCATCCTGCTGTCCACTTCATATGTATATACTGTATTCTAGTCATGGTTCATCCTGCTGTCCACTTCATATGTATATACTGTATTCTAGTCATGGTTCATCCTATATAACTACTGTTGTCCACTTCATATGTATATACTGTATTCTAGTGATGGTTCATCCTGCTGTCCACTTCATATGTATATACTGTATTCTAGTCATGGTTCATCCTGCTGTCCACTTCATATGTATATACTGTATTCTAGTCATGGTTCATCCTATATAACTACTGTTGTCCACTTCATATGTATATACTGTATTCTAGTCATGGTTCATCCTATATAACTACTGCTGTCCACTTCATATGTATATACTGTATTCTAGTTCATCCTATATAACTACTGTTGTCCACTTCATATGTATATACTGTATTCTAGTGATGGTTCATCCTGCTGTCCACTTCATATGTATATACTGTATTCTAGTCATGGTTCATCCTGCTGTCCACTTCATATGTATATACTGTATTCTAGTGCTGGTTCATCCTATATAACTACTGCTGTCCACTTCATATGTATATACTGTATTCTAGTGCTGGTTCATCCTATATAACTACTGCTGTCCACTTCATATGTATATACTGTATTCTAGTCATGGTTCATCCTATATAACTACTGCTGTCCACTTCATATGTATATACTGTATTCTAGTCATGGTTCATCCTATATAACTACTGTTGTCCACTTCATATGTATATACTGTATTCTAGTTCCTCCTATATAACTACTGTTGTCCACTTCATATGTATATACTGTATTCTAGTCATGGTTCATCCTGCTGTCCACTTCATATGTATATACTGTATTCTAGTTCATCCTATATAACTACTGTTGTCCACTTCATATGTATATACTGTATTCTAGTCATGGTTCAACCTGCTGTCCACTTCATATGTATATACTGTATTCTAGTCATGGTTCATCCTGCTGTCCACTTCATATGTATATACTGTATTCTAGTTCATCCTATATAACTACTGCTGTCCACTTCATATGTATATACTGTATTCTAGTTCATCCTATATAACTACTGCTGTCCACTTCATATGTATATACTGTATTCTAGTCATGGTTTATCCTATATAACTACTGCTGTCCACTTCATATGTATATACTGTATTCTAGTCATGGTTCATCCTGTTGTCCACTTCATATGTATATACTGTATTCTAGTCATGGTTTATCCTATATAACTACTGCTGTCCACTTCATATGTATATACTGTATTCTAGTTCATCCTATATAACTACTGTTGTCCACTTCATATGTATATACTGTATTCTAGTGATGGTTCATCCTGCTGTCCACTTCATATATATATACTGTATTCTAGTTCATCCTATATAACTACTGTTGTCCACTTCATATATATATACTGTATTCTAGTCATGGTTCATCCTGCTGTCCACTTCATATATATATACTGTATTCTAGTTCATCCTATATAACTACTGTTGTCCACTTCATATATATATACTGTATTCTAGTCATGGTTCATCCTGCTGTCCACTTCATATATATATACTGTATTCTAGTTCATCCTATATAACTACTGTTGTCCACTTCATATATATATACTGTATTCTAGTCATGGTTCATCCTATATAACTACTGCTGTCCACTTCATATATATATACTGTATTCTAGTCATGGTTCATCCTATATAACTACTGCTGTCCACTTCATATGTATATACTGTATTCTAGTCATGGTTCATCCTGCTGTCCACTTCATATGTATATACTGTATTCTAGTCATGGTTCATCCTATATAACTACTGTTGTCCACTTCATATGTATATACTGTATTCTAGTCATGGTTCATCCTATATAACTACTGCTGTCCACTTCATATGTATATACTGTATTCTAGTCATGGTTCATCCTATATAACTACTGTTGTCCACTTCATATGTATATACTGTATTCTAGTTCATCCTATATAACTACTGTTGTCCACTTCATATGTATATACTGTATTCTAGTCATGGTTCATCCTGCTGTCCACTTCATATGTATATACTGTATTCTAGTTCATCCTATATAACTACTGCTGTCCACTTCATATATACTGTATTCTAGTCATGGTTCATCCTGCTGTCCACTTCATATATATATACTGTATTCTAGTTCATCCTATATAACTACTGCTGTCCACTTCATATGTATATACTGTATTCTAGTTCATCCTATATAACTACTGTTGTCCACTTCATATGTATATACTGTATTCTAGTCCATCCTATATAACTACTGTTGTCCACTTCATATGTATATACTGTATTCTAGTTCATCCTATATAACTACTGTTGTCCACTTCATATGTATATACTGTATTCTAGTCATGGTTCATCCTGCTGTCCACTTCATATGTATATACTGTATTCTAGTGATGGTTCATCCTATATAACTACTGCTGTCCACTTCATATGTATATACTGTATTCTAGTCATGGTTCATCCTATATAACTACTGCTGTCCACTTCATATGTATATACTGTATTCTAGTTCATCCTATATAACTACTGCTGTCCACTTCATATGTATATACTGTATTCTGGTTCATCCTATATAACTACTGCTGTCCACTTCATATGTATATACTGTATTCTAGTCATGGTCCATCCTATATAACTACTGCTGTCCACTTCATATGTATATACTGTATTCTAGTCATGGTTCATCCTGTTGTCCACTTCATATGTATATACTGTATTCTAGTTCATCCTATATAACTACTGCTGTCCACTTCATATGTATATACTGTATTCTAGTCATGGTTCATCCTATATAACTACTGTTGTCCACTTCATATGTATATACTGTATTCTAGTCATGGTTCATCCTATATAACTACTGTTGTCCACTTCATATGTATATACTGTATTCTAGTCATGGTTCATCCTATATAACTACTGTTGTCCACTTCATATGTATATACTGTATTCTAGTCATGGTTCATCCTATATAACTACTGTTGTCCACTTCATATGTATATACTGTATTCTAGTCATGGTTCATCCTATATATCTACTGTTGTCCACTTCATATGTATATACTGTATTCTAGTCATGGTTTATCCTGCTGTCCACTTCATATGTATATACTGTATTCTAGTCATGGTTTATCCTGCTGTCCACTTCATATATATATACTGTATTCTAGTTCATCCTATATAACTACTGCTGTCCACTTCATATATATATACTGTATTCTAGTTCATCCTATATAACTACTGCTGTCCACTTCATATGTATATACTGTATTCTAGTCATGGTTCATCCTATATAACTACTGCTGTCCACTTCATATGTATATACTGTATTCTAGTTCATCCTATATAACTACTGCTGTCCACTTCATATATATATACTGTATTCTAGTTCATCCTATATAACTACTGTTGTCCACTTCATATGTATATACTGTATTCTAGTCATGGTTCATCCTGCTGTCCACTTCATATATATATACTGTATTCTAGTTCATCCTATATAACTACTGTTGTCCACTTCATATGTATATACTGTATTCTGGTTCATCCTATATAACTACTGTTGTCCACTTCATATGTATATACTGTATTCTGGTTCATCCTATATAACTACTGTTGTCCACTTCATATGTATATACTGTATTCTGGTTTATCCTATATAACTACTGCTGTCCACTTCATATGTATATACTGTATTCTGGTTTATCCTATATAACTACTGCTGTCCACTTCATATGTATATACTGTATTCTAGTCCATCCTATATAACTACTGCTGTCCACTTCATATGTATATACTGTATTCTAGTTCATCCTATATAACTACTGTTGTCCACTTCATATGTATATACTGTATTCTAGTCCTGGTTCATCCTATATAACTACTGTTGTCCACTTCATATGTATATACTGTATTCTGGTTTATCCTATATAACTACTGCTGTCCACTTCATATGTATATACTGTATTCTGGTTCATCCTATATAACTACTGTTGTCCACTTCATATGTATATACTGTATTCTGGTTTATCCTATATAACTACTGTTGTCCACTTCATATGTATATACTGTATTCTAGTTCATCCTATATAACTACTGTTGTCCACTTCATATGTATATACTGTATTCTAGTTCATCCTATATAACTACTGCTGTCCACTTCATATGTATATACTGTATTCTAGTCATGGTTCATCCTATATAACTACTGTTGTCCACTTCATATGTATATACTGTATTCTGGTTTATCCTATATAACTACTGCTGTCCACTTCATATGTATATACTGTATTCTGGTTCATCCTATATAACTACTGTTGTCCACTTCATATGTATATACTGTATTCTGGTTTATCCTATATAACTACTGTTGTCCACTTCATATGTATATACTGTATTCTAGTCCATCCTATATAACTACTGCTGTCCACTTCATATGTATATACTGTATTCTAGTCCATCCTATATAACTACTACTCCACATCTTTGTGTACATACAGGGTAACTATATTTATATTCCGGACTCTGATGTTCGTTCCTTCTGATATTTCTTAACCATGTTTTTTGGTGGGGGATTTGTGTGTATTGTTTTACTGCACTGTTGGAACAGAGAAACACAAGCATCTCACTACACCTGAGATCACGTCTGGTAAATAAATAAACGTCGTACTGGAACAATACAATGTCATTTTTGTTTTTTTAAGACAAGCCCGAGTTATTATTGCGTAATATTCTGAATGTGATGCACTGTCTGCTTTGATCCACTAGGGGGAGATGTAACTCTGTCTATGGACGGACTGGAGTACTGTAGGCGATAGGAGTACGACTCTATGAGGACAGGTGACTCATCAGAGGTGACCTAGCATTGGCTAAAAGAGTCATATCAGGTCAGGTAAACATCAGAGGTGACCTAGCATTGGCTAAAAGAGTCATATCAGGACATGTAAACATCAGAGGTGACCTAGCGTTGTTGGCTAAAGAAGTCAAAAGCAAGAGCTGATACACAACAAGCTGATTAAACTGTATGAAAATAAAGAGCTCTATTCAATCCGCTGAAGCCTCACAGATTGCGAGCTAGGAATTTTAAAAGGGGAATTCCCCGTTGAGCAGCGTTTATCGTGAATGCGGTCTCCGGCCTACGCGGAAACATTGCCTTTAAATTTCAATGAGGATGTAATGCTGAACTTCCTCAATACTCCCTCTATAGAGTACAGAGCATTCAGAACTTCCTCAATACTCCCTCTATAGAGTACAGAGCATTCAGAACTTCCTCAATACTCTCTCTATAGAGTACAGGACATTCAGAACTTCCTCAATACTCCCTCTATAGAGTACAGAGCAATCAGAACTTCCTCAATATTCCCTCTATAGAGTACAGAGCATTCAGAACTTCCTCAATACTCCCTCTATAGAGTACAGAGCATTCAGAAAGTATTCATAATAGCCCTCGACTATTTCCACATTTTGTGGAAAATTGATTAAATAAATACACATTTTCATCGATCTACATACAATACCCAATAATAACAAAGCGAAAACAGGTTTTTAGAAATGTTTTCCAATGTATTAAAAATAATAAATAGACTCGAAATTGAGCTCAGGTGCTTCCTGTTTCCATGGACATCACATTATCCCATAATGACATCACAATACACCATAAGGACATCACAATACTGTTTCCATTGATCATCCTTGAGATGTTTCTACAACTTGATTGGAGTCCACCTGTGGTAAATTCAATTGATTGGATATGATTTGGAAAGGCACACATCTGTCTTTATAAGGTGCCACAGTTGACAGTGCACGTCAGAGCAAAAACCAAGCCATGAGGTTGAAGGAATTGTCCGTAGAGATCTGAGACAGGATTGTGTCGAGGCACAGATCTGGAGAAGGGTACCAAAACATGTCTGCAGCATTGAAGGTCCCCAAGAACACAGTGTCCTCCATCAGTCTCAAATGGAAGAAGTTTGGAACCACCAAGACTCTTCCTAGAGCTGGCCGCAGCACTCCACCAATCAGGCCTTTATGGTAGAGTGGCCAGACGAAAGCCACTCCTCAGTAAAAAGCACATGACAGCACACTTGGAGTTTGCCAAAAGGTACCTAAAGAACTCTCAGACCACGAGAAACAAGATTCTCTGGTCTGATGAAACCAAGATTGAACTCGTTGTCCTGAATGCCAAGTGTCACGTCTGGAAGAAACCTGGCACCATCCCTAAGGTGAAGCATGGTGGTGGCAGCATCATGCTGTGGGGATTTTCATTGGCAGGGACTGGGAGACTAGTCAGGATCAAGGGAAAGATGAACGGAGCAAAGAACAGAGATCCTTGATGAAAACCTATTCCAGAGCGCTCAGAACTTTAGACTGGGGCGAAGGTTCACCTTCCAACAAGACAATGACCCTAAGCACACACCCAAGACAATGCAGGAATGACTTCTGGACAAGTCTCTGAATGTCCTTGAGTGGCCCAGCCAGAGCCCGGACTTGAACCCAAATGAACATCTCTGGAGAGACCTGACAACAGCTGTGCAGCGACGCTCCCCATCCAACCTGACAGACCTTGAGAGGATCTGCAGAGAAGAATGGGAGAAACTCCCCAAATACAGGTGTGCCAAGCTTGTAGCGTCAAACCCAAGAAGTCTAGAGGCTGTAATCGCTGCCAAAAGGTGCTTCAACAAAGTTCTGAATAAAGGGTCACGAACACTTATGGAAATGTGATATTTTGGGGGTTTTCTATTTTTAATAAATTGGCAAACATTTCTATAAACCTGTGTTTTGCTTTGTCTTTATGGGGTATTGTGCGTAGACTGAGGCTATTTTTTATCCGTTTTAGAGCAAGGCTGTAACGTAACAAAATGTGGAACAAGTCAAGGGGTATGAATCCTTTCCCAAAGACACCTGTATGTACTCGCCATGTTTGAGGAGAGTGCACCGTTTTTAACGTGAAAAGTTATTAATAAACCAATTAGGCACATTTGGGCAGTCTTGATACAAAATCTTGAACACAAATGCAATGGTTCATTGGATCAGTCTAACATTTTGCACATACACTGCTGCCATCTAGTGGTACAAATCTAAATTGCAGCTGGGCTGGAATAATACATTATGGCCTTTCTCTTGCATTTTAAAGATGGTACAAAAGAATGGATGTTTTTTTTCTTTGTATTATCTTTTACCAGATCTATTGTGTTATATTCTCCTACATTAATTTCACATTTACACAAAATTCAAAGTGTTTCCTTTCTAATGGTACCAATAATATGTATATCCTTGCTTCAGGGCCTGAGTTACAGGCAGTTAGATTTGGGTATGTCATTTTAAAATCCCCAGCTACAATAAATGCAGCCTCCAGATATTTGGTTTCCAGGTTACATAGAGTCCAGTGACGTTCCTTGAGGGCCGTCTTGGTGTTCGCTTGAGCTGTGACTAGAACTGACGAGAATTCTATTTGGTAGGTAGAATGGCCGACATTTGATTGTAAGGAATTCTAGGTCGGGTCGAACAGAAGGACTTGAGTTCCTGTATGTTGTTATGATTACACCATGAGTCATTAATCATGAAGCATACACCTCCACACTTCCTCTTCCCAGAGAGGGGTTTATCTCTGTTGGTGCGATGCAGGGAGAAGCCCGGTGGCTGAACCAATTCCGACAACATCTCCCGAGAGAGACATGTTTCCGTTAAATCGAGAATGTTGCAATCTCTGATGACTCTCTGGAAGGCAACCCTCGCTTTAATGTTATACTACTGTACCTGATATTATACTACTGTACCTGATATTATATTACTGTACCTGATGTTATACTACTGTACCTGATATTATACTACTGTACCTGATATTATACTACTGTACCTGATATTATAACAGTACATACTGATATTATACTACTGTACCTGATATTATCCTACTGTACCTGATATTATACTACTGTACCTGATATTATACTACTATACCTGATATTATACTACTGTACCTGATATTATACTACTGTACCTGATATTATAACAGTACATACTGATATTATACTACTGTACCTGATATTATCCTACTGTACCTGATATTATACTACTGTACCTGATATTATACTACTGTACCTGATATTATACTACTGTACCTGATGTTATACTACTGTACCTGATATTATACTACTGTATCTGATATTATACTACTGTACCTGATATTATACTACTGTACATGATATACTACTGTACCTGATATTATACTACTGTACCTGATGTTATACTACTGTACCTGATATTATACTACTGTACCTGGTATTATACTACTGTACCTGATATTATACTACTGTACCTGATATTATACTACTGTACCTGGTATTATACTACTGTACCTGATATTATACTACTGTACCTGGTATTATACTACTGTACCTGATATTATACTACTGTACCTGATATTATACTACTGTACCTGGTATTATACTACTGTACCTGATATTATACTACTGTACCTGGTATTATACTACTGTACCTGATATTATACTACTGTACCTGGTATTATACAACTGTACCTGATATTATACTACTGTACCTGGTATTATACTACTGTACCTGATGTTATACTACTGTACCTGATATTATACTACTGTATCTGATATTATACTACTGTACCTGATATTATACTACTGTACATGATATACTACTGTACCTGATATTATACTACTGTACCTGATGTTATACTACTGTACCTGATATTATACTACTGTACCTGGTATTATACTACTGTACCTGATATTATACTACTGTACCTGATATTATACTACTGTACCTGATATTATACTACTGTACCTGGTATTATACTACTGTACCTGATGTTATACTACTGTACCTGATATTATAACAGTAGATACTGATATTATACTACTGTACCTGCTATTATACTACTGTACCTGATAGTATACTACTGTACCTGATATTATACTACTGTACCTGATAGTATACTACTGTACCTGATATTATACTACTGTACCTGATAGTATACTACTGTACCTGATATTATACTACTGTACCTGATATTATACTACTGTACCTGATAGTATACTAATGTACCTGATATTATACTACTGTACCTGATATTATACTACTGTACCTGATATTATACTACTGTACCTGATATTATACTACTGTACCTGATATTATACTACTGTACCTGATATTATAACAGTACATACTGATATTATGCTACTGTATCTGATATTATCCTGCTGTACCTGATGTTATACTACTGTACCTGATATTATACTACTGTACCTGATATTATACTACTGTACCTGTTATTATACTACTGTACCTGATATTATACTACTGTACATGATATACTACTGTACCTGATATTATACTACTGTACCTGATGTTATACTACTGTACCTGATATTATACTACCGTACCTGGTATTATATTACTGTACCTGATATTATACTACTGTACCTGATATTATACTACTGTACCTGGTATTATACTACTGTACCTGGTATTATACTACTGTACTTGATATTATACTACTGTACATGATATACTACTGTACCTGATATTATACTACTGTACCTGATGTTATACTACTGTACCTGATATTATACTACTGTACCTGGTATTATACTACTGTACCTGATATTATACTACTGTACCTGGTATTATACAACTGTACCTGATATTATACTACTGTACCTGGTATTATACTACTGTACATGATATACTACTGTACCTGATATTATACTACTGTACCTGATGTTATACTACTGTACCTGATATTATACTACTGTACCTGGTATTATACTACTGTACCTGATATTATACTACTGTACCTGATGTTATACTACTGTACCTGATATTATACTACTGTACCTGGTATTATACTACTGTACCTGATATTATACTACTGTACCTGATATTATACTACTGTACCTGATATTATACTACTGTACCTGGTATTATACTACTGTACCTGATGTTATACTACTGTACCTGATATTATAACAGTAGATACTGATATTATACTACTGTACCTGCTATTATACTACTGTACCTGATAGTATACTACTGTACCTGATATTATACTACTGTACCTGATAGTATACTACTGTACCTGATATTATACTACTGTACCTGATAGTATACTACTGTACCTGATATTATACTACTGTACCTGATATTATACTACTGTACCTGATAGTATACTAATGTACCTGATATTATACTACTGTACCTGATATTATACTACTGTACCTGATATTATACTACTGTACCTGATATTATACTACTGTACCTGATATTATACTACTGTACCTGATATTATACTACTGTACCTGATATTATAACAGTACATACTGATATTATGCTACTGTATCTGATATTATCCTGCTGTACCTGATGTTATACTACTGTACCTGATATTATACTACTGTACCTGATATTATACTACTGTACCTGTTATTATACTACTGTACCTGATATTATACTACTGTACATGATATACTACTGTACCTGATATTATACTACTGTACCTGATGTTATACTACTGTACCTGATATTATACTACCGTACCTGGTATTATATTACTGTACCTGATATTATACTACTGTACCTGATATTATACTACTGTACCTGGTATTATACTACTGTACCTGGTATTATACTACTGTACTTGATATTATACTACTGTACATGATATACTACTGTACCTGATATTATACTACTGTACCTGATGTTATACTACTGTACCTGATATTATACTACTGTACCTGGTATTATACTACTGTACCTGATATTATACTACTGTACCTGGTATTATACTACTGTACCTGATATTATACTACCGTAGCTGATATTATACTACTGTACATGATATACTACTGTACCTGATATTATACTACTGTACCTGATGTTATACTACTGTACCTGATATTATACTACTGTACCTGGTATTATACTACTGTACCTGATATTATACTACTGTACCTGATATTATACTACTGTACCTGATATTAAACTACTGTACCTGATATTATACTACTGTACATGATATACTACTGTACCTGATATTATACTACTGTACCTGATGTTATACTACTGTACCTGATATTATAACAGTAGATACTGATATTATACTACTGTACCTGATATTATACTACTGTACCTGATATTATACTACTATACCTGATATTATACTACTGTACCTGATGTTATACTACTGTACCTGATGTTATACTACTGTACCTGATATTACACTACTGTACCTGATATTATACTACTGTACCTGATATTATACTACTGTACCTGATGTTATACTACTGTACCTGATGTTATACTACTGTACCTGATATTATACTACTGTACCTGATGTTATACTACTGTACCTGATATTATACTACTGTACCTGATGTTATACTACTGTACCTGATATTATACTACTGTACCTGATGTTATACTACTGTACCTGATGTTATACTACTGTACCTGATATTATACTACTGTAACTGATGTTATACTACTGTACCTGATGTTATACTACTGTACCTGATATTATACTACTGTACCTGGTATTATACTACTGTACCTGATGTTATACTACTGTACCTGATGTTATACTACTGTACCTGATATTATACTACTGTACATGATATACTACTGTACATGATATACTACTGTACCTGATGTTATACTACTGTACCTGATATTATACTACTGTACCTGATGTTATACTACTGTACCTGATGTTATACTACTGTACCTGATGTTATACTACTGTACCTGATATTATACTACTGTACCTGATATTATACTACTGTACATGATATAATACTGTACCTGATATTATACTGCTGTACCTGATGTTATACTACTGTACCTGATATTATAACAGTAGATACTGATATTATACTACTGTACCTGATATTATACTACTGTACCTGATAGTATACTACTGTACCTGATATTATACTACTGTACCTGATATTATACTACTGTACCTGATAGTATACTACTGTACCTGATATTATACTACTGTACCTGATATTATACTACTGTACCTGATAGTATACTACTGTACCTGATATTATACTACTGTACCTGATATTATACTACTGTACCTGATATTATAACAGTACATACTGATATTATGCTACTGTATCTGATATTATCCTAGTGTACCTGATGTTATACTACTGTACCTGATATTATACTACTGTACCTGATATTATACTACTGTACCTGATGTTATACTACTGTACCTGATATTATACTACTGTACCTGGTATTATATTACTGTACCTGATATTAAACTACTGTACCTGATATTATACTACTGTACCTGGTATTATACTACTGTACCTGGTATTATACTACTGTACTTGATATTATACTACTGTACATGATATACTACTGTACCTGATATTATACTACTGTACCTGATGTTATACTACTGTACCTGATATTATACTACTGTACCTGGTATTATACTACTGTACCTGGTATTATACTACTGTACCTGGTATTATACTACTGTACTTGATATTATACTACTGTACATGATATACTACTGTACCTGATATTATACAACTGTACCTGATGTTATACTACTGTACCTGATTTTATACTACTGTACCTGGTATTATACTACTGTACCTGATATTATACTACTGTACCTGGTATTATACTGCGGTACCTGATATTATACTACTGTACCTGCTATTATACTACTGTACATTATATACTACTGTACCTGATATTATACTACTGTACCTGATGTTATACTACTGTACCTGATATTATACTACTGTACCTGATATTATACTACTGTACCTGATATTATACTACTGTACATGATATACTACTGTACCTGATATTATACTACTGTACCTGATGTTATACTACTGTACCTGATATTATAACAGTAGATACTGATATTATACTACTGTACCTGATGTTATACTACTGTACCTGATATTATACTACTGTACCTGATATTATACTACTGTACCTGATATTATACTACTGTACCTGATGTTATACTACTGTACCTGATATTAGACTACTGTACCTGATATTATACTACTGTACCTGATATTATACTACTGTACCTGATGTTATACTACTGTACCTGATGTTATACTACTGTACCTGATATTATACTACTGTACCTGATATTATACTACTGTACCTGATGTTATACTACTGTACCTGATGTTATACTACTGTACCTGATATTATACTACTGTACCTGATGTTATACTACTGTACCTGATGTTATACTACTGTACCTGATATTATACTACTGTACCTGATATTATACTACTGTACCTGATATTATAACAGTAGATACTGAGGTTTTTCCACATTTTAAACCTTCCCGTTGGTCCGGAAGTGAAGTCTCCACCCACACCGTTGATGCAAAACAAACTCCTTCCATGAAAAAAACAAACATTGTCTAGGCAGGTTGATCTCTGATAGGCCGGAGAGGAATGTCATCTGGTCGTCTCTAACCGGAGGACATTCAGATAAATCTGTTTTTAGCCAGAAAACACGGAACAGAAACCTGCTATGAGGAAGTACACGTTTCAACAGTAAGGCCAGAAATAACCCTGATTGAACCTGTATCTGACAAACATACCCATTACACTGGTTCTGTAGAGTCGTCAGGTCCAGTTCTATATTAACCATCTCCTCTGGTTCTGGTTCTGTAGAGTAGTCAGGTCCAGTTCTATATTAACCATCTCCTCTGTCTATCTCTGGTTCTGGTTCTGTAGAGTAGTCAGGTCCAGTTCTATATTAACCATCTCCTCTGTCTATCTCTGGTTCTGGTTCTGTAGAGCAGTCAGGTCCAGTTCTATATTAACCATCTCCTCTGTCTATCTCTGGTTCTGGTTCTGTAGAGCAGTCAGGTCCAGTTCTATATTAACCATCTCCTCTGTCTATCTCTGGTTCTGGTTCTGTAGAGTAGTCCGGTCCAGTTCTATATTAACCATCTCCTCTGTCTATCTCTGGTTCTGGTTCTGTAGAGTAGTCAGGTCCAGTTCTATATTAACCATCTCCTCTGTCTATCTCTGGTTCTGGTTCTGTAGAGTAGTCCGGTCCAGTTCTATATTAACCATCTCCTCTGTCTATCTCTGGTTCTGGTTCTGTAGAGTAGTCTGGTCCAGTTCTATATTAACCATCTCCTCTGTCTATCTCTGGTTCTGGTTCTGTAGAGTAGTGAGGTCCAGTTCTATATTAACCATCTCCTCTGTCTATCTCTGGTTCTGGTTCTGTAGATTAGTCAGGTCCAGTTCTATATTAACCACCTCCTCTGGTTCTGGTTCTGTAGAGTAGTCAGGTCCAGTTCTATATTAACCACCTCCTCTGGTTCTGGTTCTGTAGAGTAGTCAGGTCCAGTTCTATAATAACCATCTCCTCTGTCTATCTCTGGTTCTGGTTCTGTAGAGTAGTCAGGTCCAGTTCTATAATAACCATCTCCTCTGTCTATCTCTGGTTCTGGTTCTGTAGAGTAGTCAGGTCCAGTTCTATATTAACCATCTCCTCTGTCTATCTCTGGTTCTGGTTCTGTAGAGTCGTCTGGTCCAGTTCTATATTAACCATCTCCTCTGTCTATCTCTGGTTCTGGTTCTGTAGAGTAGTCTGGTCCAGTTCTATATTAACCACCTCCTCTGGTTCTGGTTCTGTATAGTAGTCAGGTCCAGTTCTATAATAACCATATCCTCTGTCTATCTCTGGTTCTGGTTCTGTATAGTAGTCAGGTCCAGTTCTATAATAACCATATCCTCTGTCTATCTCTGGTTCTGGTTCTGTAGAGTCGTCTGGTCCAGTTCTATATTAACCATATCCTCTGTCTATCTCTGGTTCTGGTTCTGTAGAGTCGTCTGGTCCAGTTCTATATTAACCATATCCTCTGTCTATCTCTGGTTCTGGTTCTGTAGAGTAGTCCGGTCCAGTTCTATATTAACCATCTCCTCTGTCTATCTCTGGTTCTGGTTCTGTAGAGTAGTCTGGTCCAGTTCTATATTAACCATCTCCTCTGTCTATCTCTGGTTCTGGTTCTGTAGAGTAGTGAGGTCCAGTTCTATATTAACCATCTCCTCTGTCTATCTCTGGTTCTGGTTCTGTAGATTAGTCAGGTCCAGTTCTATATTAACCACCTCCTCTGGTTCTGGTTCTGTAGAGTAGTCAGGTCCAGTTCTATATTAACCACCTCCTCTGGTTCTGGTTCTGTAGAGTAGTCAGGTCCAGTTCTATAATAACCATCTCCTCTGTCTATCTCTGGTTCTGGTTCTGTAGAGTAGTCAGGTCCAGTTCTATAATAACCATCTCCTCTGTCTATCTCTGGTTCTGGTTCTGTAGAGTAGTCAGGTCCAGTTCTATATTAACCATCTCCTCTGTCTATCTCTGGTTCTGGTTCTGTAGAGTCGTCTGGTCCAGTTCTATATTAACCATCTCCTCTGTCTATCTCTGGTTCTGGTTCTGTAGAGTCGTCTGGTCCAGTTCTATATTAACCATCTCCTCTGTCTATCTCTGGTTCTGGTTCTGTAGAGTAGTCTGGTCCAGTTCTATATTAACCACCTCCTCTGGTTCTGGTTCTGTATAGTAGTCAGGTCCAGTTCTATAATAACCATATCCTCTGTCTATCTCTGGTTCTGGTTCTGTAGAGTAGTCAGGTCCAGTTCTATAATAACCATCTCCTCTGTCTATCTCTGGTTCTGGTTCTGTAGAGTAGTCAGGTCCAGTTCTATATTAACCACCTCAAGTTTTATTTTTCAGTGCAATACCTAATATAATGATCAGTACAGAAATGATCCACAGAACAGTATAAAACATAACAAACACATTCAAATGTCAGTGCAAAGAACAGTGGTGTCCAGGAACACAGCACAGTGGTGTCCAGGAACACAGCACAGTG
>NC_143034.1:82488870-82551370 GCF_057628025.1 Oncorhynchus mykiss | reverse complement strand
TTACTGCTGTAATGTTTTATGTTTCAGACTTACTGCAGTCATGTTTTATATTCAGACTTACTGCAGTATAGTTTTATAATTCAGACTTACTGCAGTCATGTTTTATAATTCAGACTTACTGCAGTCATGTTTTATAATTCAGACTTACTGCAGTCATGTTTTATATTCAGACTTACTGCAGTAATGTTTTATAATTCAGATTTACTGCAGTAATTTTTTATAATTCAGACTTACTCCAGGTCACTGAGTGATGTCATCTGAGGTAAAACAGCAGCCAGACTCTCAGCACCCCCGTCAGATATCACATTACTGTACAGACTGGAGAATAGACAGGATTAGACCGTTCAGATTACAGACTGGAGAATAGACTGGATTAGACCTTCAGATTACAGACTGGAGAATAGACTGGATTAGACCTTCAGATAACAGACTGGAGAATAGACAGGATTAGACCATCAGATTACAGACTGGAGAATAGACGGGATTAGACCATCAGATTACAGACTGGAGAATAGACAGGATTAGACCGTTCAGATTACAGACTGGAGAATAGACAGGATTAGACCATCAGATTACAGACTGGACAATAGACGGGATTAGACCATCAGATTACAGACTGGACAATAGACGGGATTAGACCATCAGATTACAGACTGGACAATAGACGGGATTAGACCATCAGATTACAGACTGGAGAATAGACAGGATGTGTGTGTGTGTGTGTGTGTGTGTGTGTGTGTGTGTGTGTATACCTGAGACAGTGCAGCGAGGGGAGGGTAGACAGAGCAGGAGCCAGACTCTCTATTCCCTGGTCTCCTATACAGTTCTGGGACAGACTGAGAGAAGAGAAGAGAAGAGAAGAGGGGAGGGGAGGGGAGGAGAGGAGGGGAAAGGAGGAAAAAGAGGAGGGAGGAGAGAAGCGGAGGAGAAAGGAGAGGAGGAGAAAGGGGAGGAGAGGAGAGGAGGGGAGGAGAGGAGGAGAAAGGAGAGGAGGGGAGGGAAGAAGAGAGGAGGGGAGGAGAAAGGAAAGAAGGGGAGGAGAGGAGAGGAGGAGAAAGGAGAGGAGGAGGGGAAAAAGGAGAGGAAGGAAGAGAAGAAGAGAGGAGGGGAGGAAAAAGGAGAGGAGGGGAGAGGAGGGGAGAGGAGGAGATACCATAAACATTGTTAACAAAAGCACAGTAACTGACTGAAAATATAGTGCAGATAGATATTATCTAGGGCAGAGGTCACCAACCTTTTCTGGGTCATAATGACCCCAGAGATCTACAGATCGATATTATCTAGCGAGCTCAGTGACGGACAGATTGATCTAGAGAGTAGAGAGCTCAGTGACGGACAGGTTGATCTAGAGAGTAGAGAGCTCAGTGATGGACAGGTTGATGGTTGATCTAGAGACAAGAGAGCTCAGTGATGGACAGGTTGATCTAGAGAGTAGAGAGCTCAGTGATGGACAGGTTGATCTAGAGAGTAGAGAGCTCAGTGATGGACAGGTTGATCTAGAGAGTAGAGAGCTCAGTGACAGACAGGTTGATCTAGAGACAAGTGAGTTCAGTGATAGACAGGTGGATATAGAGAGTAGAGAGCTCAGTGATGAACAGGTTGATCTAGAGAGTAGAGAGCTCAGTGACAGACAGGTTGATCTAGAGACAAGTGAGTTCAGTGATAGACAGGTTGATCTAGAGAGTAGAAAGCTCAGTGATGAACCGGTTGATCTAGAGAGTAGAGAGCTCAGTGATGAACAGGTTGATCTAGAGAGTAGAGAGCTCAGTGATGGACAGGTTGATCTAGACAGTAGAGAGCTCAGTGATGGACAGGTTGATCTAGAGAGTAGAGAGCTTGGTGATGAACAGGTTGATCTAGGCAGTAGAGAGCTCAGTGATGGACAGGTTGATCTTGAGAGAAGAGAGCTCAGTGATGAACAGGTTGATCTAGACTAGAGAGCTCAGTGATGAACAGGTTGATCTAGATAGTAGAGAGCTCAGTGATGAACAGGTTGATCTAGACAGTAGAGAGCTCAGTGATGAACAGGTTGATCTAGATAGTAGAGTGCTCAGTGATGAACAGGTTGATCTAGACAGTAGAGAGCTCAGTGATGAACAGGTTGATCTAGACAGTAGAGAGCCTAGTGATGGACATGTTGATCTAGAGACTAGGACGCTCAGTGATGAACAGGTTGATCTAGAGTCTAGAGAGCTCAGTGATGAACAGGTTGATCTAGACTAGAGAGCTCAGTGATGAACAGGTTGATCTAGATAGTAGAGAGCTCAGTGATGAACAGGTTGATCTAGACAGTAGAGAGCTCAGTGATGAACAGGTTGATCTAGATAGTAGAGAGCTCAGTGATGAACAGGTTGATCTAGACAGTAGAGAGCTCAGTGATGAACAGGTTGATCTAGACAGTAGAGAGCTCAGTGATGAACAGGTTGATCTAGACAGTAGAGAGCCTAGTGATGGACATGTTGATCTAGAGACTAGGACGCTCAGTGATGAACAGGTTGATCTAGATAGTAGAGAGCTCAGTGATGAACAGGTTGATCTAGACAGTAGAGAGCTTAGTGATGAACAGGTTGATCTAGACAGTAGAGAGCTCAGTGATGAACAGGTTGATCTAGACAGTAGAGAGCCTAGTGATGGACATGTTGATCTAGAGACTAGGACGCTCAGTGATGAACAGGTTGATCTAGAGTCTAGAGAGCTCAGTGATGAACAGGTTGATCTAGACTAGAGAGCTCAGTGATGAACAGGTTGATCTAGATAGTAGAGAGCTCAGTGATGAACAGGTTGATCTAGACAGTAGAGAGCTCAGTGATGAACAGGTTGATCTAGATAGTAGAGAGCTCAGTGATGAACAGGTTGATCTAGACAGTAGAGAGCTCAGTGATGAACAGGTTGATCTAGACAGTAGAGAGCTCAGTGATGAACAGGTTGATCTAGATAGTAGAGAGCTCAGTGATGAACAGGTTGATCTAGACAGTAGAGAGCTCAGTGATGAACAGGTTGATCTAGATAGTAGAGAGCTCAGTGATGAACAGGTTGATCTAGATAGTAGAGAGCTCAGTGATGAACAGGTTGATCTAGACAGTAGAGAGCTCAGTGATGAACAGGTTGATCTAGATAGTAGAGAGCTCAGTGATGAACAGGTTGATCTAGACAGTAGAGAGCTCAGTGTGAGGTTTCTTACTTGATAATCTGCAGAGAGGAGAGAGACAGCACAGCTCCAGCCAGCCCCTCAGCCCCACTGTCCCCCAGTTTACTGTTCTCCAGACTGGGTGAGAGAGACAGAGAGATTAGACCGACAGAGAGGTTAGACCGACAGCGAAATAAAGTGAAAGCCGTTGTCCCGTGGTCCATCAGTAGAGCGATACTTACTCCAGGTGATGTAGACTGTGCAGGGCTGGCAGCAGCTCCAGGAGTTTAGGGAGCGCCAGAGGACCATCCACTGGCCCCAACCTGTAAACACACACAAACACACTTTATCAAACCAGTGGTAACTCTTGACTTATTACCTAGTCAGAGTGGTAACTCTTGACTTATTAATTAGTCAAATCAAAGTGTATTGACTTATTACCTAGTCAAATTAAAGTGTATTGACTTATTACCTAGTGATAGTGGTTGAATAATGACACTCACTCAAACTCCAGCTTGTGGAGATCTCTGACTGCCGGTAGACCCTCCCCCAGGACACCATCTGATTGGCTGAAATGATGACGGACACATCACAACGGCTTTGAACATACCAGTATATATATATATATGTGTGTTTACGTATTGTAGATGGCTGTAACAAGAGCTGGGCAGGTTACTGTCTACTGTATTGTATTGTAGATGGTGTGTGTGTGTGTGTGTGTGTGTGTGGTTGTGTGTGTGTGTGTGTGTGTGTGTGTGTGTGTGTGTGTGTGTGTGTGTGTGTGGTTGTGTGTGTGTGTGTGTGTGTGTGTGTGTGTGTGTGTGTGTGTGTGCTGTATTGGCATACCTCTCTGACAGTCTCCTGCTTGTGTGTATGTTGACCAGTGTGGACAGGTGTTGGACGTGGGACACCTGTGTGGCTCTGAAAGGGTTAAGGGTCAACTTGGACACAACCGCTTTTAGAAGCTCCTCCTCCCCACTCTGCTCTAGCTCCTCCCACAGAGTGATGGTGTCAGCGATACACGCCCTGGGACGGACACACACACACAAACACACACACACACAAACACACGTTAGAGTCGTGTTCAAAACACACAGAAAACTAAATGTGCATGACAAAGTTCTACATACAGTAGAGTGAGAACATCAGATCTATACTGTTCTAGATCTATACTGTAACAGATCTATACTGTAACAGATATATACTGTTCTAGATCTATACTGTAACAGATATATACTGTAACAGATATATACTGTTCTAGATCTATACTGTAACAGATATATACTGTTCTAGATCTATACTGTAACAGATCTATACTGTAACAGATATATACTGTTCTAGATCTATACTGTAACAGATATATACTGTTCTAGATCTATACTGTAACAGATCTATACTGTAACAGATATATACTGTAACAGATATATACTGTTCTAGATATATACTGTTCTAGATCTATACTGTAACAGATATATACTGTTCTAGATATATACTGTAACAGATCTATACTGTAACAGATATATACTGTTCTAGATATATACTGTAACAGATCTGTACTGTTCTAGATCTATACTGTAACAGATCTTACTGTTCTAGATCTATACTGTTCTAGATATATACTGTAACAGATATATACTGTTCTCGATCTATACTGTTCTAGATCTATACTGTAACAGATATATACTGTAACAGATATATACTGTTCTAGATATATACTGTAACAGATCTATACTGTTCTAGATCTATACTGTTCTAGATCTATACTGTAACAGATATATACTGTTCTAGATATATACTGTTACAGATCTATACTGTTCTAGATCTATACTGTAACAGATATATACTGTTCTAGATCTATACCGTAACAGATCTATACTGCAACAGAGCTATACTGTTCTAGATCTATACTGTTCTAGAGCTATACTGTTCTAGATCTATACTGTTCTAGATCTATACTGTAACAGATATATACTGTTCTAGATCTATACTGTAACAGATCTATACTGTTCTAGATATATACTGTAACAGATCTATACTGTAACAGATCTATACTGTTCTAGATATATACTGTAACAGATACATACTGTTCTAGATATATCATGTAACAGATCTGTACTGTTCTAGATATATAATGTAACAGATCTATACTGTAACAGATCTATACTGTTCTAGATATATAATGTAACAGATCTATACTGTTCTAGATATATAATGTAACAGATCTATACTGTAACAGATATATACTGTTCTCGATATATAATGTAGCATATCTGTACTGTTCTAGATCTATACTGTAACAGATCTATACTGTTCTAGATATACACTGTAACAGATCTGTAGCAGGTCTATCAGTGTAACAGTACCAGTACCTGTATGAGTGTATGTTGTTGAGACCCGTCAGTAGTTTTAATCCTGTCATCCTCAGTCCTGTGTCCTCCAGCCCCAGACAGAACCTCCTCCTCAGCGTTCTACACTGGTCCAAAAGGTTCCACACTACGAAGGCGTCGGCGGGGCACAGCGGAACCCCTTGGAACGACAGAACCTCGGGAAGGTTCCGTACCAGGTGCCTGACCAAGCGGATGTCGCCTGTCTCGTAAACGCAGTGACACGCCTCCAGGAGCCGAGCGGGGCTCAGGTCGCCATGGTGAAGGTTCTCCAGGTGTGATATCACAGCGGCTCGCTTGGCCGCCACCACTTTCATGGCGCCGGTATCCAGGGTGGCCAGATCCCGGAGTTCCGCATTGTTCCGGAAAAGCAGACCGACAGCGAATCTCTGAGCAAGGTCCAGACACTCTCCCTGAGGCCGTCGCCTCCCCCTGGGCTGCAGAGTAGAGTAGAGTAGAGCCGAGTAGAGTAGAGTAGAACAGAGTAGAATAGAGTAGAACAGAGTTCAGTATAATAGAGTAGAGTAGAACAGAGTAGAGTAGAACAGAGTAGAGTAGAATAGAGTAGAGTAGAACAGAGTAGAGTAGAACAGAGTAGAACAGAGTAGAGTAGAGTAGAACAGAGTAGATCAGAGTAGAACAGAGTAGAATATAGTTGAATAGAGTAGAATAGAATCAAATAGAGTAGAACAGAGTAGAGTACAACAGAGTAGAGTAGAACAGAGAAGAATGGAGTAGAGTAGAACAGAGTAGAATAGAACAGAGTAGAGTAGAATAGAGTAGAATAGAGTAGAACAGAGTAGAGTAGAATAGAGTAGAATAGAACAGAGTAGAACAGAGTAGAGTAGAATAGAGTAGAGTAGAATAGAGTAGAATAGAACAGAGTAGAGTAGAACAGAGTAGAGTAGAACAGAGTAGAACAGAATAGAGTAGAACAGAGTAGAGTAGAATAGAGTAGAACAGAGTAGAGTAGAACAGAGTAGAGTAGAACAGAGTAGAATAGAACAGAGTAGAGTAGAACAGAGTAGAGTAGAATAGAGTAGAACATAGTAGAGTAGAACAGAGTAGAGTAGAATAGAGTATAACAAAGTAGAGTAGAATAGAGTAGAACAGAGTAGAGTAGAACAGAGTAGAGTAGAACAGAACAGAGCAGAACAGAGTAGAGCAGAACAGAGTAGAGTAGAACAGAGTAGAGTAGAACAGAGCAGAACAGAGTAGAGTAGAACAGAGTAGAGTAGAACAGAGTAGAGCAGAACAGAGTAGAGTAGAACAGAGTAGAGTAGAGTAGAGTAGAGCAGAACAGAGTAGAGTAGAACAGAGAAGAACAGAGTAGAGTAGAACAGAGTAGAGTAGAGTAGAGTAGAACAGAGTAGAGCAGAACAGGGTAGAGCAGAACAGGGTAGAGTAGAACAGAGTAGAATATAGTAGAGTAGAACAGAGTAGAGTAGAGTAGAGTAGAACAGAGTAGAGTAGAACAGGGTAGAGCAGAACAGGGTAGAGCAGAACAGAGTAGAGTAGAACAGGGTAGAGTAGAACAGAGCAGAACAGAGTAGAGTAGAACAGAGTAGAGCAGAACAGAGTAGAGTAGAACAGGGTAGAGTAGAACAGAGTAGAATATAGTAGAGTAGAACAGAGTAGAGTAGAGTAGAGTAGAACAGAGTAGAGTAGAACAGGGTAGAGCAGAACAGAGTAGAGTAGAACAGAGTAGAGCAGAACAGAGTAGAGTAGAACAGAGTAGAGCAGAACAGGGTAGAGCAGAACAGGGTAGAGTAGAACAGAGTAGAATATAGTAGAGTAGAACAGAGTAGAGTAGAGTAGAACAGAGTAGAGTAGAACAGGGTAGAGCAGAACAGAGTAGAGTAGAACAGAGTAGAGCAGAACAGAGTAGAGTAGAACAGAGTAGAGCAGAACAGGGTAGAGCAGAACAGGGTAGAGCAGAACAGGGTAGAGTAGAACAGAGCAGAACAGAGTAGAGCAGAACAGAGTAGAGCAGAACAGGGTAGAGCAGAACAGGGTAGAGCAGAACAGAGTAGAGCAGAACAGAGTAGAGCAGAACAGAGTAGAGCAGAACAGGGTAGAGCAGAACAGGGTAGAGTAGAACAGGGTAGAGCAGAACAGGGTAGAGCAGAACAGGGTAGAGCAGAACAGGGTAGAGCAGAACAGGGTAGAGCAGAACAGGGTAGAGTAGAACAGAGTAGAATATAGTAGAGCAGAACAGAGTAGAGTAGAACAGAGTAGAGTAGAACAGAGTAGAATATAGTAGAGCAGAACAGAGTAGAGTAGAACAGAGTAGAGTAGAACAGAGTAGAATATAGTAGAGCAGAACAGAGTAGAGTAGAACAGGGTAGAGCAGAACAGGGTAGAGCAGAACAGGGTAGAGTAGAACAGAGCAGAACAGAGTAGAGCAGAACAGAGTAGAGCAGAACAGGGTAGAGCAGAACAGGGTAGAGCAGAACAGGGTAGAGCAGAACAGGGTAGAGCAGAACAGGGTAGAGCAGAACAGGGTAGAGCAGAACAGGGTAGAGTAGAACAGGAGTACATTTACACGTTAGTCATTTGGCAGACACTCTTATCCAGAGCCACTTCCCGTCAGTACATTCATTTTCAGGAAGCTGTGAGGAACAACCACATATCACAGACATAGGAAAGACACAGACTCCGAGCTAGGAGGTGCTGGTTCAGGTCATAGTCTACAGAGGGACATATGGACAGACAGAGTTTCAATAGAAAACAGTCATTCTACCTGTGGTAGTATCTGGGCCAGCAGAGCACGGTCAGACACACAGCTGGAGACGGACAGGTGGGCCCCGCCCAGAAAGCTTTGCAGGAAAGGGTGGGCCCAGGACAGGATGTTGTCGGAACTCACGCCGCCACCGCCACCGCCACAATCTCTGCCCTGCTCCCCCCTCAGCCAGTGAGAATGGACCAGTCCAGTCCTCAGGCCAAACAACCGCAGCTTGACACAGACGGTATTGTCCAGAGTCAGGGTCAGGAGAGATGAATGACCTTTAACCCCCTGCCAAGCCAGACCGCTCAACTCTGACAGAACACACCTGTTCTCTTCCTCTCTCTCTTTCTCTTTCTCTTCCTCTCCATCCTCCCTCTCTCTCTCTTCCTCCTCCCTCTTCTCCTCGCTCTCTTCCTCTTCCTCCTCCCTCTCTCTCACTTCCTCCTCCCTCTTCTCCTGTCTCTCTTTCTCTCCCTCCTCCCTCTTCATCTGTCTCTCTTTCTCTCCCTCCTCCCTCTCTCTCTCTTCCTCCCTCTTCTCCTCTCTCTCTTTCTCTCCCTCCTCCCTCTCTCTCTCTTCCTCCTCCCTCTTCTCCTCTCTCTCTTTCTCACCCTCCTCCCTCTCTTCCTCCTCCCTCGTCTCTATCCTCCTCTTCTCGTCTTCTAATTGATTTTGGGATTGAGTGTGAGAGCGAGTGCGGATGTGTGTTCGTGTCCAGTTGCGTGTGTGTTTCAGGGTGTGTTTTTGACTGTGTTTAAGGGTGTGAGTGTGTGCCTGGGTTTGAGTTTGGGGTAGGGTTTGACAGTGTGTGTGTTTCCGGGTGTGTCGTCTCATCTTTAGTAGCAACACACTGTAACACAGTCCCGTCAGCGTGGAGGGGAGTGGGTCCGAAACATCCCAGTGTTCTAGAAGCAGACAGACCATGTGACACAGAGCTGGGTTCCAACACATAGACAGAAGGTACGGCTGGCTATGGAGCCTGGTGAGGGCTAGGACTGGGACTGGGACTGGGACTGGGACTGGGGCTAGGACTGGGACTGGGACTGAGGTTGGGACTGGGGCTGGGACTGGGATTGGGACTAGGACTGGGACTGGGACTGAGGCTGAGGCTGAGGCTGAGGCTGAGGCTGGGACTGAGGCTGAGGTTGGGACTGGGACTGAGGTTGTGACTGGGACTGAGGCTGGGACTGGGACTGGGACTGGGACTGGGACTGAAACTGGGACTGAGGCTGGGACTGAGACTGGGACTGAGACTGAGACTGAGACTGGGACTGGGACTGGGACTGAGACTGAGACTGGGGCTGAGGCTAGGACTGAGTCTGGGACTGGTGCTAGGACTGAGTTTGGGACTGGGATTGAGTCTGAGGCTGGGACTGAGGTTGGGGCCTCTAGGGACTGTCCAGAGAAGTATTGTCCCAGGTATCTCTCGATGTCCGGAGGGGAGAAGCCAGAGAGTTCCAGGAGGCTGTCAGCCCGTTTCAGCAGCCCACTGACGGTGCCTCGTGGTCGGGCAGAGAGGAGCAGAGAGCAGCCTGGTAGCAGCTTCCTCTGGAGCAGACCTGAGAACAGCTGTCTAACGCTGTAGTTCTCCCCTTTACTGTCATCCGCTGGAGACTGAAGCAGCCCCTCCAAGTCACGCACCACCTCGAAGCCATCGAATATCACCAGCACACGCTCCGGGACAGAGAGGACCTGATTGAAGACATCCCGTGGGTGGGGGCAGGAGAGGTGTAGGAGGAGGGACCGTAGGCTATAGGTCGGCTCGGGGGGGAGGGTCAGAGCCTTACCGTCCAGTAAGAACACAAAGTCAAACTGAGGCAGGAGGCCGTCGGACCAATCAACGCAGAGCTTCTTGATGAGCGTGCTTTTGCCCATGCCGGCGTTGCCTAGCAACACGATGGAACGTTTGGGTTTCTCCCCGCTCTCAAACACCTGACGACAAACACAGACAATAAATACATTCATTATTAATTACACTTATTATTATTTATAATTATAATTATAATTTATTATTTAATTACTTTTTCCTGACAGACAGAATCATAAACCGAGGAAGAAAAACCTGTAATGACAACGTAACGACAGCCTTCGGACTAAATACTAATAGTGTCTCTGTAGGTGACGACGTAACGATGATGTCACAGGGTCTGACCTGACTCCTGGCCAACGAGCCCCGCCTCCTCTCCGCGTCTCCGATAACGACCAAATCTTTCTCCAGGCACTTGCTGGTGTTCTTCCCTGAGCCAATCAGGATCTGCCTCTGGACCAATCGCACGTCAACATAGTGGGACGCCAGGCTAAGGCCCGCCTCCATCTCCTGTTGAGACAACGTCATTGGTTGGAGAGACAGGTAGAGTTGTCTTTTGAAAAAAGTCCCAACTATCTGTCCCTCTTGGTCTTACCTGGCACATTCCCCTCAGGTGAGCCTTGGCTTGGTGAATGTACTCCTCTGTAACACACACACACACACACACACACACACACACACACACACACACACAGTAACATTCTCAAGTGATTGCCTTTGTTTAAGATGTTTTTTGCATATATAGGGTACAGGGTCAGGAGGAAGAGAGGACAGAGGGACAGAGAGAGGACAGAGAGACAGGGAGAGGACAGAGGGACAGGGAGAGGACAGAGAGACAGGGAGAGGACAGAGAGACAGGACAGAGGGACAGGGAGAGGACAGAGAGACAGGGAGAGGACAGAGGGACAGGGAGAAGACAGAGAGACAGGGAGAGGACAGTTAGATAACAGAGAGACAGGGAGAGGACAGACTCTAACTCACCTGTCCTGGGGGAGAGGGGGGAGGCAGAGGGGGGAGACAGGGCTTGGCTGGCACAGTCAGACAGAGACCCAGGAGGATACGAACACATCGAGTCTGGAGCTACCTCACCGTCAACTACACACACACACACACACACACACACACACAACATGAGTAACAACCACACCCAGTATTCAAACTCATGTTGATTGACTTATTGACTCAGTATCAGTGAGGTCAGTGATGACTGGATGAATGAATGAATGAATGAATGGATGAATGAATGAATGGATGAATGAATGGATGGATGAATGAATGAATGAATGGATGGATGAATGAATGAATGAATAGATGAATGAATGGATGGGTGAATGAATGAATGGACGGATGAATGAATGAATGAATGAATGGATGAATGGATGGATGAATGAATGAATGGATGAATGAATGGATGGATGAATGAATGGATGGATGAATGGATGGATGAATGAATGGATGATTGAATGAATGGATGAATGAATGAATGAATGGATGAATGAATGGATGGATGAATGGATGAATGGATGGATGAATGAATGAATGAATGAATGAATGAATGGATGAATGGATGGATGAATGAATGGATGAATGGATGAATGAATGAATGAATGAATGAATGAATGAATGGATGGATGAATGAATGAATGAATGGATGGATGGATGAATGGATGGTATTCCCCCTCTGAAGGAAGCTGCTCTCAGTCATGCAGGAAGTAAATCCCCCTGTCTCATCAATGACTCTGAGTAGAACCCTATTCCCTATATAGTGCACTACTTTAGACCAGGGCCCTATAGAACCCTATTCCCTATATATAGTGCACTACACTAGACCAGAGCACTATAGAACCCTATTCCCTATATATAGTGCACTACACTAGACCAGAGCCCTATAGAACCCTATTCCCTATATATAGTGCACTACTCTAGACCAGAGCCCTATAGAACCCTATTCCCTATATATAGTGCACTACACTAGACCAGAGCACTATAGAACCCTATTCCCTATATATAGTGCACTACTCTTGACCAGAGCCCTATAGAACCCTATTATCTCTATATATATATTGCACTACTCTAGACCAGAGCCCTATAGAACCCTATTCCCTATATATAGTGCACTACTCTAGACCAGAGCCCTATAGAACCCTATTATCTCTATATATATATTGCACTACTCTAGACCAGAGCCCTATATAACCCTATTCCCTATATATAGTGCACTACTCTTGACCAGAGCCCTATAGAACCCTATTATCTCTATATATATATTGCACTACTCTTGACCAGAGCCCTATAGAACCCTATTCCCTATATATAGTGCACTACTCTAGACCAGAGCCCTATAGAACCCTATTCCCTATATAGTGCACTACTCTTGACCAGAGCCCTATAGAACCCTATTCCCTATATATAGTGCACTACTCTTGACCAGAGCCCTATAGAACCCTATTCCCTATATTTAGTGCACTACTCTAGACCAGAGCCCTATAGAACCCTATTCCCTATATATAGTGCACTAGTAGCGCTCTGGTCTATAGTAGTGCACTATGTAGGGAATAGGGCTCTGGTCTAAAGTAGTGCACTAGATAGGGAATATGACTCTGGTCTATAGTAGTGCACTATATGGGGAATAGGGCTCTGGTCCATAGTAGTAAACTATATAGGGAATAGGGCTCTGGTCTATAGTAGTGCACTATGTAGGGAATAGGGCTCTGGTCTAAAGTAGTGCACTAGATAGGGAATAGGGCTCTGGTCTAAAGTAGTGCACTATATAGGGAATAGGGCTCTGGTCTATAGTAGTGCACTATATAGGGAATAGGGCTCTGGTCTATAGTAGTGCTGTATATAGGGAATAGGGCTCTGGTCTAAAGTAGTGCACTATATAGGGAATAGGGCTCTGGTCTAAAGTAGTGCACTAGATAGGGAATAGGGTGCCATATGGGAGTTACTCTATCAGTCACAACACAGTACAAAGTTGGGTCAAATTGAGGTGTTGATGTTGGTCAGCACTCACCTGGAGAGAGAGGTAGGATGTCGAGGGTTCTAGGAGACAGCGAGGGAGAAGACACTGCAAGGACACAGTACGTCAGGTAACACACGCAGGCACACAGACTCACGGAAACACAGAGTCACGGAAACACAGAGTCACGGACACACAACACAGAGTCACGGACACACAGAGTCACAGACACACAACACAGAGTCACGGACACACAACATAGAGTCACGGACACACAACACAGAGTCACGGACACACAGAGTCACGGACACACAGAGTCACGGACACACAACACAGAGTCACGGACACACAGAGTCACAGAGTCACGAACACACAGAGTCACAGAGTCACGGACACATAACACAGAGTCACGGACACACAGAGTCACAGAGTCACGGACACACAGAGTCACAGAGTCACGGACACACAACACAGAGTCACGGACACACAGAGTCACAGAGTCACGGACACACAACACAGAGTCACGGACAGACAACACAGAGTCACGGACACAGAGACTCACGGACACACAGAGTCACGGACACACATACTCACGGACACACAGACTCACGGACACACAGAGTCACGGACACACAGAGTCACAGACTCACAGAGTCACGGACACACAGAGTCACAGAGTCACAGACACACAGAGTCACAGAGTCACAGACACACAGAGTCACAGAGTCACGGACACACAGAGTCACGGACACACAACACAGAGTCCCAGACACACAGAGTCACGGACACACAGAGTCACGGACACACAGAGTCACAGACACACAGAGTCCCGGACACACAGAGTCACGGACACACAGAGTCACGGACACACAGACTCACAGAGTCATGGACACACAGAGTCACAGAAACACAGACTCACGGACATACATGTTCCACTGTTGGAGCTAGAAACAGAAGCATTTTGCTCCCCTGTTGGAGCTAAAAACAGAAGCATTTTGCTCCACTGTTGGAGCTAGAAACAGAAGCATTTTGCTCCCCTGTTGGAGCTAAAAACAGAAGCATTTTGCTCCACTGTTGGAGCTAGAAACAGGAGCATTTTGCTCCACTGTTGGAGCTAGAAACAGAAGCATTTTGCTCCACTGTTGGAGCTAGAAACAGGAGCATTTTGCTCAACTGTTGGAGCTAGAAACAGAAGCATTTTGCTCCACTGTTGGAGCTAGAAACAGAAGCATTTTGCTCCACTGTTGGAGCTAGAAACAGGAGCATTTTGCTCCACTGTTGGAGCTAGAAACAGAAGCTTTTTGCTCCACTGTTGGAGCTAGAAACAGGAGCATTTTGCTCCACTGTTGGAGCTAGAAACAGGAGCATTTTGCTCCACTGTTGGAGCTAGAAACAGGAGCATTTTGCTCCACTGTTGGAGCTAGAAACAGAAGCATTTTGCTCCCCTGTTGGAGCTAGAAACAGGAGCATTTTGCTCCACTGTTGGAGCTAGAAACAGAAGCTTTTTGCTCCACTGTTGGAGCTAGAAACAGGAGCATTTTGCTCCACTGTTGGAGCTAGAAACAGGAGCATTTTGCTCCACTGTTGGAGCTAGAAACAGGAGCATTTTGCTCCACTGTTGGAGCTAGAAACAGAAGCATTTTGCTCAACTGTTGGAGCTAGAAACAGAAGCATTTTGCTCCACTGTTGGAGCTAGAAACAGAAGCATTTTGCTCCACTGTTGGAGCTAGAAACAGAAGCATTTTGCTCCCCTGTTGGAGCTAAAAACAGAAGCATTTTGCTCCACTGTTGGAGCTAGAAACAGGAGCATTTTGCTCCACTGTTGGAGCTAGAAACAGGAGCATTTTGCTCCACTGTTGGAGCTAGAAACAGAAGCATTTTGCTCCCCTGTTGGAGCTAAAAACAGAAGCATTTTGCTCCACTGTTGGAGCTAGAAAAAGGGGCATTTTGCTCCACTGCAGGAGCTAGAAACAGGAGCATTTTGCTCCACTGTTGGAGCTAGAAACAGGAGCATTTTGCTCCACTGTTGGAGCTAGAAACAGGAGCATTTTGCTCCACTGTTGGAGCTAGAAACAGAAGCATTTTGCTCAACTGTTGGAGCTAGAAACAGAAGCATTTTGCTCCACTGTTGGAGCTAGAAACAGAAGCATTTTGCTCCACTGTTGGAGCTAGAAACAGAAGCATTTTGCTCCCCTGTTGGAGCTAAAAACAGAAGCATTTTGCTCCACTGTTGGAGCTAGAAACAGGAGCATTTTGCTCCACTGTTGGAGCTAGAAACAGGAGCATTTTGCTCCACTGTTGGAGCTAGAAACAGAAGCATTTTGCTCCCCTGTTGGAGCTAAAAACAGAAGCATTTTGCTCCACTGTTGGAGCTAGAAACAGGAGCATTTTGCTCCACTGTTGGAGCTAGAAACAGAAGCATTTTGCTAAACGTTGTACGCTACCAATGAACTTTGATTTGACTCACAGACACACACACACTCACTCAGTATGTAGGTGGGAGATCTTGAGAAGCCGAAAACAGGGGCTTGAACCAGCTGCAGCTCTGAGCCATCTGTAAGGACACAGAGCACAGGTTACTCTCTCACACACAGAACACAGGTTACTCTCTCACACACAGAGCACAGGTTACTCTCTCACACACAGAACACAGGTTACTCTCTCACACACAGAGCACAGGTTACTCTCTCACACACAGAACACAGGTTACTCTCTCACACACAGAGCACAGGTTACTCTCTCACACACAGAGCACAGGTTACTCTCTCACACACAGAGCACAGGTTACTCTCTCACGCACAGAGCACAGGTTACTCTCTCACGCACAGAGCACAGGTTACTCTCTCACACACAGAGCACAGGTTACTCTCTCACACACAGCGCACAGGTTACTCCCTCACACACAGAGCACAGGTTACTCTCTCACGCACAGAGCACAGGTTACTCTCTCACACACAGAGCACAGGTTACTCTCTCACACACAGAGCACAGGTCCCTCCCTCCCTCCCTCTTTCTCTCTCCCTCTCCCTCTCCCTCTCCCTCTCCCTCTCCCTCTCCCTCTCCCTCTCTCTCTCTCTCTCTCTCTCTCTCTCTCTCTCTCTCTCTCTCTCTCTCTCTCTCTCTCTCTCTCTCTCTCTCTCTCTCTCTCCCTCCCTCCCTCCCTTTCTCTCTCTCTCTCCCTCCCTCCCTCCCTCCCTACAGATGGACTATATGAAACATCTCCATTGAAAGTACTTTATGAGTCCAGCATTAACTCTTCATTGTGAGGAAACCAGCCCATAACATCATCATCATCACACTTACTGCTACACGAAGAGACGAAAGTAGCAGTCCCAAACCCAGGAATGTAAAGGAGAGAAGGAGCGATCTGGACAAGTCTGGGAGGAGGAGGAGAGAGAGTCACGGCCGAGAGGGGAGGAGAGCCAGCACAGCCTACAGAGAACACAAAAAAAAAATATTCAGTTTGATTAATTCAGTTCCATTTTAAAAACAAGCCAAGAACATCAATACCTAAACTAAAGGTTAGACTTTATCACTTCTGAACCCCACGTTCCTCTATACCAGTCTCTCAGCCACACTACCTCACTGTAGAGGAACTGAACCCCACGTTCCTATATACCAGTCTCTCAGCCACACTACCTCACTGTAGAGGAACTGAACCCCACGTTCCTATATACCAGTCTCTCAGCCACACTACCTCACTGTAGAGGAACTGAACCCCACGTTCCTATATACCAGTCTCTCAGCCACACTACCTCACTGTAGAGGAACTGAACCCCACGTTCCTATATACCAGTCTCTCAGCCACACTACCTCACTGTAGAGGAACTGAACCCCACGTTCCTCTATACCAGTCTCTCAGCCACACTACCTCACTGTAGAGGAACTGAACCCCACGTTCCTCTATACCAGTCTCTCAGCCACACTACCTCAATGTAGAGGAACTGAACCCCACGTTCCTATATACCAGTCTCTCAGCCACACTACCTCACTGTAGAGGAACTGAACCCCACGCTCCTCTATACCAGTCTCTCAGCCACACTACCTCACTGTAGAGGAACTGAACCCCACGTTCCTTTATACCAGTCTCTCAGCCACACTACCTCACTGTAGAGGAACTGAACCCCACGTTCCTATATACCAGTCTCTCAGCCACACTACCTCACTGTAGAGGAACTGAACCCCACGTTCCTATATACCAGTCTCTCAGCCACACTACCTCACTGTAGAGGAACTGAACCCCACGTTCCTTTATACCAGTCTCTCAGCCACACTACCTCACTGTAGAGGAACTGAACCCCACGTTCCTCTATACCAGTCTCTCAGCCACACTACCTCACTGTAGAGGAACTGAACCCCACGTTCCTCTATACCAGTCTCTCAGCCACACTACCTCACTGTAGAGGAACTGAACCCCACGTTCCTATATACCAGTCTCTCAGCCACACTACCTCACTGTAGAGGAACTGAACCCCACGTTCCTCTATACCAGTCTCTCAGCCACACTACCTCACTGTAGAGGAACTGAACCCCACGCTCCTCTATACCAGTCTCTCAGCCACACTACCTCACTGTAGAGGAACTGAACCCCACGTTCCTATATACCAGTCTCTCAGCCACACTACCTCACTGTAGAGGAACTGAACCCCACGTTCCTCTATACCAGTCTCTCAGCCACACTACCTCACTGTAGAGGAACTGAACCCCACGTTCCTATATACCAGTCTCTCAGCCACACTACCTCACTGTAGAGGAACTGAACCCCACGTTCCTCTATACCAGTCTCTCAGCCACACTACCTCACTGTAGAGGAACTGAACCCCACGTTTCTTTATACCAGTCTCTCAGCCACACTACCTCACTGTAGAGGAACTGAACCCCACGTTCCTTTATACCAGTCTCTCAGCCACACTACCTCACTGTAGAGGAACTGAACCCCACGTTCCTCTATACCAGTCTCTCAGCCACACTACCTCACTGTAGAGGAACTGAACCCCACGTTCCTATATACCAGTCTCTCAGCCTCACTGTAGAGGAACTGAACCCCACGTTCCTCTATACCAGTCTCTCAGCCACACTACCTCACTGTAGAGGAACTGAACCCCACGTTCCTATATACCAGTCTCTCAGCCACACTACCTCACTGTAGAGGAACTGAACCCCACGTTCCTCTATACCAGTCTCTCAGCCACACTACCTCACTGTAGAGGAACTGAACCCCACGTTCCTATATACCAGTCTCTCAGCCACACTACCTCACTGTAGAGGAACTGAACCCCACGTTCCTCTATACCAGTCTCTCAGCCACACTACCTCACTGTAGAGGAACTGAACCCCACGTTTCTTTATACCAGTCTCTCAGCCACACTACCTCACTGTAGAGGAACTGAACCCCACGTTCCTTTATACCAGTCTCTCAGCCACACTACCTCACTGTAGAGGAACTGAACCCCACGTTCCTCTATACCAGTCTCTCAGCCACACTACCTCACTGTAGAGGAACTGAACCCCACGTTCCTATATACCAGTCTCTCAGCCTCACTGTAGAGGAACTGAACCCCACGCTCCTCTATACCAGTCTCTCAGCCACACTACCTCACTGTAGAGGAACTGAACCCCACGTTCCTTTATACCAGTCTCTCAGCCACACTACCTCACTGTAGAGGAACTGAACCCCACGTTCCTATATACCAGTCTCTCAGCCACACTACCTCACTGTAGAGGAACTGAACCCCACGTTCCTATATACCAGTCTCTCAGCCACACTACCTCACTGTAGAGGAACTGAACCCCACGTTCCTTTATACCAGTCTCTCAGCCACACTACCTCACTGTAGAGGAACTGAACCCCACGTTCCTCTATACCAGTCTCTCAGCCACACTACCTCACTGTAGAGGAACTGAACCCCACGTTCCTCTATACCAGTCTCTCAGCCACACTACCTCACTGTAGAGGAACTGAACCCCACGTTCCTATATACCAGTCTCTCAGCCACACTACCTCACTGTAGAGGAACTGAACCCCACGTTCCTCTATACCAGTCTCTCAGCCACACTACCTCACTGTAGAGGAACTGAACCCCACGCTCCTCTATACCAGTCTCTCAGCCACACTACCTCACTGTAGAGGAACTGAACCCCACGTTCCTATATACCAGTCTCTCAGCCACACTACCTCACTGTAGAGGAACTGAACCCCACGTTCCTCTATACCAGTCTCTCAGCCACACTACCTCACTGTAGAGGAACTGAACCCCACGTTCCTATATACCAGTCTCTCAGCCACACTACCTCACTGTAGAGGAACTGAACCCCACGTTCCTCTATACCAGTCTCTCAGCCACACTACCTCACTGTAGAGGAACTGAACCCCACGTTTCTTTATACCAGTCTCTCAGCCACACTACCTCACTGTAGAGGAACTGAACCCCACGTTCCTTTATACCAGTCTCTCAGCCACACTACCTCACTGTAGAGGAACTGAACCCCACGTTCCTCTATACCAGTCTCTCAGCCACACTACCTCACTGTAGAGGAACTGAACCCCACGTTCCTATATACCAGTCTCTCAGCCTCACTGTAGAGGAACTGAACCCCACGTTCCTCTATACCAGTCTCTCAGCCACACTACCTCACTGTAGAGGAACTGAACCCCACGTTCCTATATACCAGTCTCTCAGCCACACTACCTCACTGTAGAGGAACTGAAGTAAAGACAGTCGGGGCCCGCGGCGAGGGTCCCCAGTCCGGGGCCCGTGTCGAGGGTCCCCGCACCAGAGGCGCCACCAAAATGGGGTGAGCCAGAGGTGGATCGGGGTCTACGTCCCGCACCAGAGACGCCACTGCGGATAGATGCCCACCCAGACCCTCCCCTGTAGGTTCAGGTTTTGCGGCCGGAGTCCGCACCTTTGGGGTGGGGTTACTGTCACGTCCTGAGACTTTTTATTTTGGTTTGGTCAGGGTGTTGGAGTGTACACTACAGGGATAAGAGAGAGTGAAAGAGTGCACACTACAGGGATAAGGGAGAGTGATGGAGTGTACACTACAGGGATAAGAGAGAGTGATGGAGTGTACACTACAGGGATAAGAGAGAGTGATGGAGTGTACACTACAGGGATAAGAGAGAGTGAAGGAGTGTACACTACAGGGATAAGAGAGAGTGGTGGAGTGTACACTACAGGGATAAGAGAGAGTGATGGAGTGTGCACTACAGGGATAAGAGAGAGTGATGGAGTGTACACTACAGGGATAAGAGAGAGTGATGGAGTGTACACTACAGGGATAAGAGAGAGTGATTGAGTGTACACTTCAGGGATAAGAGAGAGTGATGGAGTGTACACTTCAGGGATAAGGGAGAGTGAAAGAGTGTACACTTCAGGGATAAGGGAGAAGGTAGAAACAGAGTTGGTTCTTACCTCTGATGGGAGAGTCTGTCTGAGTCTCTCTCTTCCTCTGTCCGTCCACAGGCTCTGTCGATCTCCTCTTCCTCTGTCCGTCACCAGCCTCTGTCGCTCTCCTCTTCGCTCTCTTCCTCTGTCTGTCACCAGGCTCTGTCGATCTCCTCTTCCTCTGTCCGTCACCAGCCTCTGTCGATCCCCTCTTCCTCTGTCCGTCACCAAGCTCTGTCTCTCTCTTCCTCTGTCCGTCACCAGCCTCTGTCGATCCCCTCTTCCTCTGTCCGTCACCAAGCTCTGTCAGGGACAACATCACAGAGGACACTGTTGTTTCAATCAACCAATCAACCAACTGTTACTGACGTCATACCTCTATATGGGGCCGTTGTGAGTGCAGGCTTCTGCTACGGCCAAGAAACAACAGCTTATTTAAGTCTTTAATAAGCCAAGCAGAAACAACAGCTTATTTAAGTCTTTAATAAGTCAAGCAGAAACAACAGCTTATTTAAGTCTTTAATAAGCCAAGCAGAAACAACAGCTTATTTAAGTCTTTAATAAGTCAAGCAGAAACAACAGCTTATTTAAGTCTTTAATAAGTTAAGCAGAAACAACAGCTTATTTAAGTCTTTAATAAGTCAAGCAGAAACAACAGCTTATTTAAGTCTTTAATAAGTCAAGCAGAAACAACAGCTTATTTAAGTCTTTAATAAGCCAAGCAGAAACAGCTTATTTAAGTCTCTATTTTTTGTTTTATTTCACCTTTATTTAACCAGGTAGGTAAGTAGAGAACAAGTTCTCATTTACAATTGCGACCTGGCCAAGATAAAGCAAAGCAGTTCGACACATACAACGACACAGAGTTACACATGGAGTAAAACAAACATACAGTCAATAATACAGTATAAACAAGTCTATATACGATGTGAGCAAATGAGGTGAGATAAGGGAGGTAAAGGCAAAAAAAGGCCATGGTGGCCAAGTAAATACAATATAGCAAGTAAAACACTGGAATGGTAGATTTGCAGTGGAAGAATGTGTAAAGTAGAAATAAAAATAATGGGGTGCAAAGGAGCAAAATAAATTAATTAATTAAATACAGTTGGGAAAGAGGTAGTTGATAGGGCTAAATTATAGGTGGGATATGTACAGGTGCAGTAATCTGTGAGCTGCTCTGACAGTTGGTGCTTAAAGCTAGTGAGGGAGATAAGTGTTTCCAGTTTCAGAGATTTTTGTAGTTCGTTCCAGTCATTGGCAGCAGACAACTGGAAGGAGAGGCAGCCAAAGAAAGAATTGGTTTTGGGGGTGACAAGAGAGATATACCTGCTGGAGCGTGTGCTACAGGTGGGAGATGCTATGGTGACCAGCGAGCTGAGATAAGGGGGGACTTTACCTAGCAGGGTCTTGTAGATTACCTGGAGCCAGTGGGTTTGGTGACGAGTATGAAGCGAGGGCCAGCCAACGAGAGCGTACAGGTCGCAGTGGTGGGTAGTATATGGGGCTTTGGTGACAAAACGGATGGCACTGTGATAGACTGCATCCAGTTTGTTGAGTAGGGTATTGGAGGCTATTTTGTAAATGACATCGCCGAAGTCAAGGATCAGTAGGATAGTCAGTTTTACGAGGGTATGTTTGGCAGCATGAGTGAAGGAGGCTTTGTTGCGAAATAGGCAGCCGATTCTAGATTTAATTTAGGATTGGAGATGCTTAAAGTGAGTCTGGAAGGAGTTTACAGTCTAACCAGACACCCAGGTATTCGTAGTTGTCCACGTATTCTAAGTCAGAACCGTCCAGAGTAGTGATGTTGGACAGGCGGGTAGGTGCGGGCAGCGATCGGTTGAAGAGCACACATCAGAGACTCACCAGCAGCAAGAGCGACATCATTGATGTATACAGAGAAGAGAGTCGGTCCAAGAATTGAACCCTGTGGTACCGCCATAGAGACTGCCAGAGGTCCGGACAACAGGCCCTCCAATTTGACACACTGAACTCTGTCTGAGAAGTAGTTGGTGAACCAGGCGAAGCAATCATTTGAGAAACCAAGGCTATCGAGTCTGCCGATGAGGATGTGGTGATTGACAGAGTCGAAAGCCTTGGCCAGATCAATGAATACGGCTGCACAGTATTGTTTCTTATCGATGGCGGTTAAGATATCGTTTAGGACCTTGAGCGTGGCTGAGGTGCACCCATGACCAGCTCTGAAACAAGATTGCATAGCGGAGAAGGTATGGTGGGATTCAAGATGGTCAGTGACCTGTTTGTTGACTTGGCTTTCGAAGACCTTAGATAGGCAGGGCAGGATGGATATAGGTCTGTAACAGTTTGGGTCCAGGGTGTCCCCCCCTTTGAAGAGGGGGATGACTGCGGCAGCTTTCCAATCTTTGGGGATCTCAGACAATATGAAAGAGAGGTTGACCAGGCTAGTAATAGGGGTGGCAACAATTTCAGCAGATAATTTCAGAAAGAAAGGGTCCAGATTGTCTAGCTCGGCTGATTTGTAGGGGTCCAGATGTTGCAGCTCTTTCAGAACATCAGCTGAACGGATTTGGGAGAAGGAGAAATGGGGAAGGCTTGGGCGAGTTGCTGTGGGGGGTGCAGTGCTGTTGACCGGGGTAGGAGTAGCCAGGTGGAAAGCATGGCCAGCCGTAGAAAAATGCTTATTGAAATTCTCAATTATGGTGGATTTGTCAGTGGTGACAGTGTTTCCTATCTTCAGTGCAGTGGGCAGCTGGGAGGAGGGGTTCTTATTCTCCATGGACTTTACAGTGTCCCAGAACTTTTTTGAGTTAGTGTTGCAGGAAGCAAATTTCTGCTTGAAAAAGCTAGCCTTGGCTTCTCTAACTGCCTGTGTATATTGGTTTCTAACTTCCCTGAACAGCTGCATATCACGGGGGCTGTTCGATGCGAATGCAGAACGCCACAGGATGTTTTTTGTGCTGGTTAAGGGCAGTCAGGTCTGGAGAGAACCAAAGGCTATATCTGTTCCTGGTTCTAACTTTCTTGAATGAGGCATGCTTATTTAAGATGGTGAGGAAGGCATTTAAAAATAAAAATCATAATAATAAGTCAAGCAGCAACAACAGTTTATTAAAGTCTTTAATACGCCAAGCCATTTATATCTGAATGAGGCGCGTTTACCTCTCTGTGTCTCGCAGTTCTGTTTCTGGTCGCCTGGCTCGGCCACAGCTGTCGGCATGGCAACCTCACCTACACACCACACCAGACAGAGGAAGTGAGAGAGTTGACTCTGGGACCTGGCATCACCGGGTACAGAAACACAACCACTAGAACAGACAGACGGCGTCACCGGGTATAGAAACACAACCGCTAGAACAGACAGGTGCTGTCACCAGGTATAGAAACAAAACCACTAGAACAGACAGATGGTATCATTGAAACACAACCACTAGAACAGACAGATGGCATCACCGGGTGTAGAAACAAAACCACTAGAACAGACAGATGGTATCATAGAAACACAACCGCTAGAACAGACAGATGGCATCACCGGGTATAGAAACAAAACCACTAGAACAGACAGATGGCATCATAGAAACACAACCGCTAGAACAGACAGATGGCATCACCGGGTATAGAAACACAACCACTAGAACAGACAGATGGCGTCACCGGTTATAGAAAGACAACCACTAGAACAGACAGACGGCATCATAGAAACACAACCACTAGAACAGACAGAAGGCATCATAGAAACACAACCACTAGAACAGACAGACGGCATCACCGGGTATAGAAACACAACCACTAGAACAGACAGACGGCATCATAGAAACACAACCACTAGAACAGACAGACGGCATCATAGAAACACACCCACTAGAACAGACAGACAGCATCATAGAAACACAACCACTAGAACAGACAGACGGTATCATAGAAACACAACCACTAGAACAGACAGACGGCATCATAGAAACACAACCACTAGAACAGACAGACGGCATCATAGAAACACATCCACTAGAAAAGACAGACGGCATCACCAGGTATAGAAACACAACCACTAGAACAGACAGATGGTATCATAGAAACACAACCGCTAGAACAGACAGATGGCATCACCGGGTATAGAAACAAAACCACTAGAACAGACAGATGGTATCATAGAAACACAACCGCTAGAACAGACAGATGGCATCACCGGGTATAGAAACAAAACCACTAGAACAGACAGATGGTATCATAGAAACACAACCACTAGAACAGACAGATGGCATCACCGGGTATAGAAACACAACCACTAGAACAGACAGATGGCGTCACCGGTTATAGAAAGACAACCACTAGAACAGACAGACGACATCATAGAAACACAACCACTAGAACAGACAGATGGCATCATAGAAACACAACCACTAGAACAGACAGACGGCATCATAGAAACACAGCCACTAGAACAGACAGACGGCATCATAGAAACACACCCACTAGAACAGACAGACGGCATCACCAGGTATAGAAACACACCCACTAGAACAGACAGACGGCATCATAGAAACACAACGACTAGAAGCACCTGTTCTAAACTCCTCACCAGTCTGTATGTCCACATTAAAGTTGGGTGACTCTGGGACCTCACCAGGTATAGAAACACAACGACTAGAAGCACCTGTTCTAAACTCCTTACCAGTCTGTATGTCCACATCAAAGTGGAGTGACTCTGGGACCTCACCAGGTATAGAAACACAACGTCTAGAAGCACCTGTTCTAAACTCCTCACCAGTCTGTATGTCCACATTAAAGTTGGGTGACTCTGGGACCTCACCAGGTATAGAAACACAACGACTAGAAGCACCTGTTCTAAACTCCTTACCAGTCTGTATGTCCACATTAAAGTGGAGTGACTCTGGGACCTCACCAGGTATAGAAACACAACAACTAGAAGCACCTGTTCTAAACTCCTTACCAGTCTGTATGTCCACATTAAAGTGGAGTGACTCTGGGACCTCACCAGGTATAGAAACACAACAACTAGAAGCACCTGTTCTAAACTCCTCACCTGTCTGTATGTCCACATTAAAGTGGAGTGACTCTGGGACCTCACCAGGTATAGAAACACAATGACTAGAAGCACCTGTTTCTAAACTCCTTACCCGTCTGTCTGTATGTCTACATTAAAGTGGAGTGACTCTGGGACCTCACCAGGTATAGAAACACAACGACTAGAAGCACCTGTTCTAAACTCCTTACCAGTCTGTATGTCCACATTAAAGTGGAGTGACTCTGGGACCTCACCAGGTATAGAAACACAACAACTAGAAGCACCTGTTCTAAACTCCTTACCAGTCTGTATGTCCACATTAAAGTGGAGTGACTCTGGGACCTCACCAGGTATAGAAACACAACAACTAGAAGCACCTGTTCTAAACTCCTCACCTGTCTGTATGTCCACATTAAAGTGGAGTGACTCTGGGACCTCACCAGGTATAGAAACACAATGACTAGAAGCACCTGTTTCTAAACTCCTTACCCGTCTGTCTGTATGTCCACATTAAAGTGGAGTGACTCTGGGACCTCACCAGGTATAGAAACACAACGACTAGAAGCACCTGTTCTAAACTCCTTACCTGTCTGTATGTCCACAGTAAAGTGGAGTGACTCTGGGACCTCAACAGGTATAGAAACACAACGACTAGAAGCACCTCTTTCTAAACTCCTTACCCGTCTGTCAGTATGTCCACATTAAAGTGTAGTTACTCTGGGACCTCACCAGGTATAGAAACACAACAACTAGAAGCACCTGTTCTAAACTCCTTACCAGTCTGTATGTCCACATTAAAGTGTAGTTACTCTGGGACCTCACCAGGTATAGAAACACAACAACTAGAAGCACCTGTTCTAAACTCCTTACCTGTCTGTATGTCCACATTAAAGTGTAGTTACTCTGGGACCTCACCAGGTATAGAAACACAACAACTAGAAGCACCTGTTCTAAACTCCTTACCTGTCTGTATGTCCACATTAAAGTGTAGTTACTCTGGGACCTCACCAGGTATAGAAACACAACGACTAGAAGCACCTGTTCTAAACTCCTTACCTGTCTGTATGTCCACATTAAAGTGGAGTGACTCTGGGACCTCACCAGGTATAGAAACACAACGACTAGAAGCACCTGTTCTAAACTCCTTACCAGTCTGTATGTCCACATTAAAGTGGAGTGACTCTGGGACCTCACCAGGTATAGAAACACAACGACTAGAAGCACCTGTTCTAAACTCCTTACCAGTCTGTATGTCCACATTAAAGTGGAGTGACTCTGGGACCTCACCAGGTATAGAAACACAACAACTAGAAGCACCTGTTCTAAACTCCTTACCAGTCTGTATGTCCACATTAAAGTGGAGTGACTCTGGGACCTCACCAGGTATAGAAACACAACAACTAGAAGCACCTGTTCTAAACTCCTCACCTGTCTGTATGTCCACATTAAAGTGGAGTGACTCTGGGACCTCACCAGGTATAGAAACACAACGACTAGAAGCACCTGTTTCTAAACTCCTTACCCGTCTGTCAGTATGTCCACATTAAAGTGTAGTTACTCTGGGACCTCACCAGGTATAGAAACACAACAACTAGAAGCACCTGTTCTAAACTCCTTACCTGTCTGTATGTCCACATTAAAGTGTAGTTACTCTGGGACCTCACCAGGTATAGAAACACAACAACTAGAAGCACCTGTTCTAAACTCCTTACCTGTCTGTATGTCCACATTAAAGTGTAGTTACTCTGGGACCTCACCAGGTATAGAAACACAACGACTAGAAGCACCTGTTCTAAACTCCTTACCTGTCTGTATGTCCACATTAAAGTGGAGTGACTCTGGGACCTCACCAGGTATAGAAACACAACGACTAGAAGCACCTGTTCTAAACTCCTTACCTGTCTGTATGTCCACATTAAAGTGGAGTGACTCTGGGACCTCACCAGGTATAGAAACACAACGACTAGAAGCACCTGTTCTAAACTCCTTACCTGTCTGTATGTCCACATTAAAGTGGAGTGACTCTGGGACCTCACCAGGTATAGAAACACAACGACTAGAAGCACCTGTTCTAAACTCCTCACCTGTCTGTATGTCCACATTAAAGTGGAGTGACTCTGGGACCTCACCAGGTATAGAAACACAACGACTAGAAGCACCTGTTCTAAACTCCTTACCAGTCTGTATGTCCACATTAAAGTGGAGTGACTCTGGGACCTCACCAGGTATAGAAACACAACGACTAGAAGCACCTGTTCTAAACTCCTTACCTGTCTGTATGTCCACAGTAAAGTGGAGTGACTCTGGGACCTCACCAGGTATAGAAACACAACGTCTAGAAGCACCTGTTCTAAACTCCTCACCTGTCTGTATGTCCACATTAAAGTGGAGTGACTCTGGGACCTCACCAGGTATAGAAACACAACGACTAGAAGCACCTGTTCTAAACTCCTTACCAGTCTGTATGTCCACATTAAAGTGGAGTGACTCTGGGACCTCACCAGGTATAGAAACACAACGACTAGAAGCACCTGTTCTAAACTCCTTACCTGTCTGTATGTCCACAGTAAAGTGGAGTGACTCTGGGACCTCACCAGGTATAGAAACACAACGTCTAGAAGCACCTGTTCTAAACTCCTTACCTGTCTGTATGTCCACATTAAAGTGGAGTGACTCTGGGACCTCACCAGGTATAGAAACACAACGACTAGAAGCACCTGTTCTAAACTCCTTACCTGTCTGTATGTCCACATTAAAGTGGAGCGACTCTGGGACCTCACCAGGTATAGAAACACAACGACTAGAAGCACCTGTTCTAAACTCCTTACCTGTCTGTATGTCCACATTAAAGTGGAGCGACTCTGGGACCTCACCAGGTATAGAAACACAACGACTAGAAGCACCTGTTCTAAACTCCTTACCTGTCTGTATGTCCACATTAAAGTGGAGTGACTCTGGGACCTCACCAGGTATAGAAACACAACGACTAGAAGCACCTGTTCTAAACTCCTTACCTGTCTGTATGTCCACAGTAAAGTGGAGTGACTCTGGGACCTCACCAGGTATAGAAACACAACGACTAGAAGCACCTGTTCTAAACTCCTTACCTGTCTGTATGTCCACATTAAAGTGGAGTGACTCTGGGACCTCACCAGGTATAGAAACACAACGACTAGAAGCACCTGTTCTAAACTCCTTACCTGTCTGTATGTCCACATTAAAGTGGAGTGACTCTGGGACCTCACCAGGTATAGAAACACAACGACTAGAAGCACCTGTTTCTAAACTCCTTACCTGTCTGTATGTCCACATTAAAGTGGAGTGACTCTGGGACCTCACCAGGTATAGAAACACAACGACTAGAAGCACCTGTTCTAAACTCCTTACCTGTCTGTATGTCCACATTAAAGTGGAGTGACTCTGGGACCTCACCAGGTATAGAAACACAACGACTAGAAGCACCTGTTCTAAACTCCTTACCTGTCTGTATGTCCACATTAAAGTGGAGTGACTCTGGGACCTCACCAGGTATAGAAACACAACGACTAGAAGCACCTGTTCTAAACTCCTTACCTGTCTGTATGTCCACATTAAAGTGGAGTGACTCTGGGACCTCACCAGGTATAGAAACACAACGACTAGAAGCACCTGTTCTAAACTCCTTACCTGTCTGTATGTCCACATTAAAGTGGAGTGACTCTGGGACCTCACCAGGTATAGAAACACAACGACTAGAAGCACCTGTTCTAAACTCCTTACCTGTCTGTATGTCCACATTAAAGTGGAGTGACTCTGGGACCTCACCAGGTATAGAAACACAACGACTAGAAGCACCTGTTCTAAACTCCTCACCTGTCTGTATGTCCACATTAAAGTGGAGTGACTCTGGGACCTCACCAGGTATAGAAACACAACGACTAGAAGCACCTGTTCTAAACTCCTCACCTGTCTGTATGTCCACATTAAAGTGGAGTGACTCTGGGACCTCACCAGGTATAGAAACACAACGACTAGAAGCACCTGTTCTAAACTCCTCACCTGTCTGTATGTCCACATTAAAGTGGAGTGACTCTGGGACCTCACCAGGTATAGAAACACAACGACTAGAAGCACCTGTTCTAAACTCCTTACCAGTCTGTATGTCCACATTAAAGTGGAGTGACTCTGGGACCTCACCAGGTATAGAAACACAACGACTAGAAGCACCTGTTCTAAACTCCTTACCTGTCTGTATGTCCACAGTAAAGTGGAGTGACTCTGGGACCTCACCAGGTATAGAAACACAACGTCTAGAAGCACCTGTTCTAAACTCCTCACCTGTCTGTATGTCCACATTAAAGTGGAGTGACTCTGGGACCTCACCAGGTATAGAAACACAACGACTAGAAGCACCTGTTCTAAACTCCTTACCAGTCTGTATGTCCACATTAAAGTGGAGTGACTCTGGGACCTCACCAGGTATAGAAACACAACGACTAGAAGCACCTGTTCTAAACTCCTTACCTGTCTGTATGTCCACAGTAAAGTGGAGTGACTCTGGGACCTCACCAGGTATAGAAACACAACGTCTAGAAGCACCTGTTCTAAACTCCTTACCTGTCTGTATGTCCACATTAAAGTGGAGTGACTCTGGGACCTCACCAGGTATAGAAACACAACGACTAGAAGCACCTGTTCTAAACTCCTTACCTGTCTGTATGTCCACATTAAAGTGGAGCGACTCTGGGACCTCACCAGGTATAGAAACACAACGACTAGAAGCACCTGTTCTAAACTCCTTACCTGTCTGTATGTCCACATTAAAGTGGAGCGACTCTGGGACCTCACCAGGTATAGAAACACAACGACTAGAAGCACCTGTTCTAAACTCCTTACCTGTCTGTATGTCCACATTAAAGTGGAGTGACTCTGGGACCTCACCAGGTATAGAAACACAACGACTAGAAGCACCTGTTCTAAACTCCTTACCTGTCTGTATGTCCACAGTAAAGTGGAGTGACTCTGGGACCTCACCAGGTATAGAAACACAACGACTAGAAGCACCTGTTCTAAACTCCTTACCTGTCTGTATGTCCACATTAAAGTGGAGTGACTCTGGGACCTCACCAGGTATAGAAACACAACGACTAGAAGCACCTGTTCTAAACTCCTTACCTGTCTGTATGTCCACATTAAAGTGGAGTGACTCTGGGACCTCACCAGGTATAGAAACACAACGACTAGAAGCACCTGTTTCTAAACTCCTTACCTGTCTGTATGTCCACATTAAAGTGGAGTGACTCTGGGACCTCACCAGGTATAGAAACACAACGACTAGAAGCACCTGTTCTAAACTCCTTACCTGTCTGTATGTCCACATTAAAGTGGAGTGACTCTGGGACCTCACCAGGTATAGAAACACAACGACTAGAAGCACCTGTTCTAAACTCCTTACCTGTCTGTATGTCCACATTAAAGTGGAGTGACTCTGGGACCTCACCAGGTATAGAAACACAACGACTAGAAGCACCTGTTCTAAACTCCTTACCTGTCTGTATGTCCACATTAAAGTGGAGTGACTCTGGGACCTCACCAGGTATAGAAACACAACGACTAGAAGCACCTGTTCTAAACTCCTTACCTGTCTGTATGTCCACATTAAAGTGGAGTGACTCTGGGACCTCACCAGGTATAGAAACACAACGACTAGAAGCACCTGTTCTAAACTCCTCACCTGTCTGTATGTCCACATTAAAGTGGAGTGACTCTGGGACCTCACCAGGTATAGAAACACAACGACTAGAAGCACCTGTTCTAAACTCCTCACCTGTCTGTATGTCCACATTAAAGTGGAGTGACTCTGGGACCTCACCAGGTATAGAAACACAACGACTAGAAGCACCTGTTCTAAACTCCTTACCAGTCTGTATGTCCACATTAAAGTGGAGTGACTCTGGGACCTCACCAGGTATAGAAACACAACGACTAGAAGCACCTGTTCTAAACTCCTTACCTGTCTGTATGTCCACAGTAAAGTGGAGTGACTCTGGGACCTCACCAGGTATAGAAACACAACGTCTAGAAGCACCTGTTCTAAACTCCTCACCTGTCTGTATGTCCACATTAAAGTGGAGTGACTCTGGGACCTCACCAGGTATAGAAACACAACGACTAGAAGCACCTGTTCTAAACTCCTTACCAGTCTGTATGTCCACATTAAAGTGGAGTGACTCTGGGACCTCACCAGGTATAGAAACACAACGACTAGAAGCACCTGTTCTAAACTCCTTACCTGTCTGTATGTCCACAGTAAAGTGGAGTGACTCTGGGACCTCACCAGGTATAGAAACACAACGTCTAGAAGCACCTGTTCTAAACTCCTTACCTGTCTGTATGTCCACATTAAAGTGGAGTGACTCTGGGACCTCACCAGGTATAGAAACACAACGACTAGAAGCACCTGTTCTAAACTCCTTACCTGTCTGTATGTCCACATTAAAGTGGAGCGACTCTGGGACCTCACCAGGTATAGAAACACAACGACTAGAAGCACCTGTTCTAAACTCCTTACCTGTCTGTATGTCCACATTAAAGTGGAGCGACTCTGGGACCTCACCAGGTATAGAAACACAACGACTAGAAGCACCTGTTCTAAACTCCTTACCTGTCTGTATGTCCACATTAAAGTGGAGTGACTCTGGGACCTCACCAGGTATAGAAACACAACGACTAGAAGCACCTGTTCTAAACTCCTTACCTGTCTGTATGTCCACAGTAAAGTGGAGTGACTCTGGGACCTCACCAGGTATAGAAACACAACGACTAGAAGCACCTGTTCTAAACTCCTTACCTGTCTGTATGTCCACATTAAAGTGGAGTGACTCTGGGACCTCACCAGGTATAGAAACACAACGACTAGAAGCACCTGTTCTAAACTCCTTACCTGTCTGTATGTCCACATTAAAGTGGAGTGACTCTGGGACCTCACCAGGTATAGAAACACAACGACTAGAAGCACCTGTTTCTAAACTCCTTACCTGTCTGTATGTCCACATTAAAGTGGAGTGACTCTGGGACCTCACCAGGTATAGAAACACAACGACTAGAAGCACCTGTTCTAAACTCCTTACCTGTCTGTATGTCCACATTAAAGTGGAGTGACTCTGGGACCTCACCAGGTATAGAAACACAACGACTAGAAGCACCTGTTCTAAACTCCTTACCTGTCTGTATGTCCACATTAAAGTGGAGTGACTCTGGGACCTCACCAGGTATAGAAACACAACGACTAGAAGCACCTGTTCTAAACTCCTTACCTGTCTGTATGTCCACATTAAAGTGGAGTGACTCTGGGACCTCACCAGGTATAGAAACACAACGACTAGAAGCACCTGTTCTAAACTCCTTACCTGTCTGTATGTCCACATTAAAGTGGAGTGACTCTGGGACCTCACCAGGTATAGAAACACAACGACTAGAAGCACCTGTTCTAAACTCCTCACCTGTCTGTATGTCCACATTAAAGTGGAGTGACTCTGGGACCTCACCAGGTATAGAAACACAACGACTAGAAGCACCTGTTCTAAACTCCTCACCTGTCTGTATGTCCACATTAAAGTGGAGTGACTCTGGGACCTCACCAGGTATAGAAACACAACGACTAGAAGCACCTGTTCTAAACTCCTCACCTGTCTGTATGTCCACATTAAAGTGGAGTGACTCTGGGACCTCACCAGGTATAGAAACACAACGACTAGAAGCACCTGTTCTAAACTCCTCACCTGTCTGTATGTCCACATTAAAGTGGAGTGACTCTGGGACCTCACCAGGTATAGAAACACAACGACTAGAAGCACCTGTTCTAAACTCCTTACCAGTCTGTATGTCCACATTAAAGTGGAGTGACTCTGGGACCTCACCAGGTATAGAAACACAACGACTAGAAGCACCTGTTCTAAACTCCTTACCTGTCTGTATGTCCACAGTAAAGTGGAGTGACTCTGGGACCTCACCAGGTATAGAAACACAACGTCTAGAAGCACCTGTTCTAAACTCCTCACCTGTCTGTATGTCCACATTAAAGTGGAGTGACTCTGGGACCTCACCAGGTATAGAAACACAACGACTAGAAGCACCTGTTCTAAACTCCTTACCAGTCTGTATGTCCACATTAAAGTGGAGTGACTCTGGGACCTCACCAGGTATAGAAACACAACGACTAGAAGCACCTGTTCTAAACTCCTTACCTGTCTGTATGTCCACAGTAAAGTGGAGTGACTCTGGGACCTCACCAGGTATAGAAACACAACGTCTAGAAGCACCTGTTCTAAACTCCTTACCTGTCTGTATGTCCACATTAAAGTGGAGTGACTCTGGGACCTCACCAGGTATAGAAACACAACGACTAGAAGCACCTGTTCTAAACTCCTTACCTGTCTGTATGTCCACATTAAAGTGGAGTGACTCTGGGACCTCACCAGGTATAGAAACACAACGACTAGAAGCACCTGTTCTAAACTCCTTACCTGTCTGTATGTCCACATTAAAGTGGAGCGACTCTGGGACCTCACCAGGTATAGAAACACAACGACTAGAAGCACCTGTTCTAAACTCCTCACCAGTCTGTATGTCCACATTAAAGTCCAGGTCAAACAGAGCATCTGAAACGGAGAGAAATGCTGTGAGTCAATCAGCCAGTCACTGTCTGTGTCTGTGTCTGTGTCTGTGTCTGTGTCTGTGTCTGTGTGTGTGTGTGTGTGTGTGTGTGTGTGTGTGTGTGTGTGTGTGTGTGTGTGTGTGTGTGTGTGTGTGTGTGTGTGTGTGTGAGAGTGTGAGAGTGTGTGTGAGAGTGAGTGAGTGAGTGAGTGAGTGAGTGAGTGAGTGAGTGAGTGAGTGAGTGAGTGAGTGAGACTTACCATTGAAGTCAAAAGGAAAATCCTCGTGTTCCAGAAAGCCATCCAGGTCTAATTCTGAGAAACAGGAAGAAAACAGTCAAACAGACAATCACCTTCCCTGGTTCTGACTAAACAGCCAATCATCTTCCCTGGTTCTGACTAAACAGCCAATCACCTCCCTGGCTGTGACTACACAGCCAATCACCTCCCCGGCTGTGACTAAACAGCCAATCACCTTCCCTGGTTCTGACTAAACAGGAAGTGAAGTGAATATTATAACAACAACTATATCCGTTCCCTCATGAGTGAAAGGTTCTTGGGGCGCCCGAAAAGACACCTTTCCAAGGTGAGCAGGACTATTAGGAGACGGAGACACAAACGAAGTCGGGAGAAGAGGAATATTGGGACAGGGAGACAGGAAGGTGGATTTATCAGGAGGAGGAATAGAGGAGGAGGAGGAATATTGGGACAGGGAGACAGGAAGGTGGATTTATCAGGAGGAGGAATAGAGGAGGAGGAATATTGGGACAGGGAGACAGGAAGGTGGATTTCTGGAGGAGGAATAGAGGAGGAAGAGGAATATTGGGACAGGGAGACAGGAAGGTGGATTTCTGGAGGAGGAATAGAGGAGGAAGAGGAATATTGGGACAGGGAGACAGGAAGGTGGATTTCTGGAGGAGGAATAGAAGGGAGAAGAGGAATATTGGGACAGGGAGACAGGATGGTGGATTTCTGGAGGAGGAATAGAAGGGAGAAGAGGAATATTGGGACAGGGAGACAGGAAGGTGGATTTCTGATGGAGGAATAGAGGAGGAGGAATATTGGGACAGGGAGACAGGAAGGTGGATTTCTGGAGGAGGAATAGAGGGAGAAGAGGAATATTGGGACAGGGATATAGGAATGTGGATTACTGGAGGAGGAATAGAAGGGAGAAGAGGAATATTGGGACAGGGAGACAGGAAGGTGGATTTATCAGGAGGATGAATAGAGGACGAGGAATATTGGGACAGGGAGACAGGAAGGTGGATTTATCAGGAGGAGGAATAGAGGAGGAGGAATATTGGGACAGGGAAACAGGAAGGTGGATTTCTGGAGGAGGAATAGAGGAAGAGGAGGAATATTGGGACAGGGATACAGGAAGGTGGATTACTGGAGGAGGAATAGAGGAAGAGGAGGAATATTGGGACAGGGAGACAGGAAGGTGGATTACTGGAGGAGGAATAGAGGAGGAGGAATATTGGGACAGGGAGACAGGAAGGTGGATTTATCAGGAGGAGGAATAGAGGAGGAGGAGGAATATTGGGACAGGGAGACAGGAAGGTGGATTACTGGAGGAGGAATAGAAGGGAGAAGAGGAATATTGGGACAGGGAGACAGGAAGGTGGATTACTAGAGGAGGAATAGAGGAGGAAGAGGAATATTGGGACAGGGAGACAGGAAGGTGGATTTATCAGGAGGAGGAATAGAGTGTTACGGTGCAGAGTTGAGGGACTTAACGTCCTCTAATCATGTCCCTTCATCAACACTCCTTTATAGAACAGTGTTTGGCTCCAGGGGTTAACAGTGTGTGTGTGTGTGTGTGTGTGTGTGTGTGTGTGTGAGAGAGATATGTGGAACTAAACGTTTTGTAATGAACAGTTCTCCTTTATAGAACAGTGTTTGGCTGCAGGGGTTAACAGTGTGTGTGTGTGTGTGTGTGTGTGTGTGTGTGTGTGTGTGTGTGTGTGTGTGTGTGTGTGTGTGTGTAGTGTGTGTGTGTGTGTGTGTGTGTGTGTGTGTGAGATATGTAGAACTAAACATTTCGTAATGAACAGTTCTCCTTTATAGAACAGTGTTTGGGGGGGACTGCTGCTGATTGGAGGACGGCTCGTAAAAATGGCTGGAACGGAGCGAATGGAATGGCATCAGACCATGGAAACCATGGGAACCATGTGTTTGATACCATTCCACCTCGTCCTCTCCAGCCATTACTACAAGCCCGCCCTCCCAAATTAAAGTGCCACCAACCTCCTGTGGTTTGGGTGCAGGGGTTGTGTGTGGGTGAGTTATCCATACGGAACCAAACGTTTCTGAACATTGTCCTTTGTAGAACAGTGTTATGTTGCACGGTTACCTGGTAGCCCTATAACTACCAAGGTAATTGTTGCACGGTTACCTGGTAGCCCTATAACTACCAAGGTAATTGTTGCACGGTTACCTGGTAGCCCTATAACTACCAAGGTAATTGTTGCACGGTTACCTGGTAGCCCTATAACTACCAAGGTAATTGTTGCATGGTTACCTGAGTCCTATAAACTACCAAGGTAATTGTTGCACGGTTACCTGAGTCCTATAAACTACCAAGGTAATTGTTGCACGGTTACCCGAGTCCTATAAACTACCAAGGTAACTTTAGTCAACTCTTGAGTTAAATTCAGGATAACTGGTACCACAAAAGTGGTTCACCATTTAGCCAGGTAATGGCAACGAATCCTTCAGAACAAACCTGCTCTGGGGGCAGCTAACAGGGCTAACAGGTGTTGGGGATGAATCAGAATAGTTGGGTAACATAGATAAGATGTTAACAGAGCTAACAGGGCTAACAGAGCTAACAGGGCTAACAGAGCTAACAGAGCTAACAAAGCTAACAAAGCTAACAGGGTAACAGAGCTAACAGAGCTAACAAAGCTAACAAAGCTAACAGGGTAACAGAGCTAAAAAGGCTAACAGGGCTAACAGAGCTAACAGAGCTAACAGAGCTAACAAAGCTAACAAAGCTAACAGGGTAACAGAGCTAAAAAGGCTAACAGGGCTAACAGAGCTAACAGGGCTAACAGAGCTAACAGGGGTAACAGAGCTAACAGAGCTAACAAAGCTAACAAAGCTAACAGGGTAACAGAGCTAAAAAGGCTAACAGGGCTAACAGAGCTAACAGAGCTAACAAAGCTAACAAAGCTAACAGGGTAACAGAGCTAAAAAGGCTAACAGGGCTAACAGAGCTAACAGAGCTAACAGAGATAACAGGCTAGTCCAGGGTAACTATATCTATGTAGAACAGTGTTTAGTCCAGGGTAACTATATCTCTGTGTTAGTCCAGGGTAACTATATCTCTGTGTTAGTCCAGGGTAACTATATCTCTGTGTTAGTCCAGGGTAACTATATCTCTGTAGATCAGTGTTTAGTCCAGGGTAACTATATCTCTGTGTTAGTCCAGGGTAACTATATCTCTGTGTTAGTCCAGGGTAACTATATATCTGTGTTAGTCCAGGGTAACTATATATCTGTGTTAGTCCAGGGTAACTATATCTCTGTGTTTAGTCCAGGGTAACTATATCTCTGTGTTAGTCCAGGGTAACTATATATCTGTGTTAGTCCAGGGTAACTATATCTCTGTGTTAGTCCAGGGTAACTATATCTCTGTGTTAGTCCAGGGTAACTATATCTCTGTGTTAGTCCAGGGTAACTATATATCTGTAGAACAGTGTTTAGTCCAGGGTAACTATATCTCTGTGTTAGTCCAGGGTAACTATATCTCTGTGTTAGTCCAGGGTAACTATATCTTTGTGTTAGTCCAGGGTAACTATATCTATGTAGAACAGTGTTTAGTCCAGGGTAACTATATCTCTGTGTTAGTCCAGGGTAACTATATCTCTGTGTTAGTCCAGGGTAACTATATCTCTGTGTTAGTCCAGGGTAACTATATCTCTGTAGATCAGTGTTTAGTCCAGGGTAACTATATATCTGTGTTAGTCCAGGGTAACTATATCTCTGTGTTAGTCCAGGGTAACTATATCTCTGTGTTTAGTCCAGGGTAACTATATCTCTGTGTTTAGTCCAGGGTAACTATATCTCTGTGTTAGTCGAGGGTAACTATATATCTGTGTTAGTCCAGGGTAACTATATCTATGTGTTAGTCCAGGGTAACTATATCTCTGTAGATCAGTGTTAGTCCAGGGTAACTATATCTCTGTAGATCAGTGTTTAGTCCAGGGTAACTATATCTCTGTGTTAGTCCAGGGTAACTATATCTTTGTGCTAGTCCAGGGTAACTAAATCTCTGTGTTAGTCTAGGGTAACTATATCTCTGTAGATCAGTGTTTAGTCCAGGGTAACTATATCTCTGTGTTAGTCCAGGGTAACTATATCTTTGTGCTAGTCCAGGGTAACTCAATCTCTGTGTTAGTCCAGGGTAACTATATCTCTGTAGAACAGTGTTTAGTCCAGGGTAACTATATCTCTGTGTTAGTCCAGGGTAACTATATCTCTGTGTTAGCCCAGGGTAACTATATATCTGTGTTAGTCCAGGGTAACTATATCTCTGTGTTAGTCCAGGGTAACTATATATCTGTGTTAGTCCAGGGTAACTATATATCTGTGTTAGTCCAGGGTAACTATATCTCTGTAGATCAGTGTTTAGTCCAGGGTAACTATATCTCTGTGTTAGTCCAGGGTTACTATATATCTGTGTTAGTCCAGGGTAACTATATCTCTGTGTTAGTCCAGGGTAACTATATCTCTGTGTTAGTCCAGGGTAACTATATATCTGTGTTAGTCCAGGGTAACTATATATCTGTGTTACTCCAGGGTAACTATATATCTGTGTTAGTCCAGGGTAACTATATCTCTGTGTTAGTCCAGGGTAACTATATATCTGTGTTAGTCCAGGGTAACTATATCTCTGTGACAGTCCAGGGTAACTATATCTCTGTGTTAGTCCAGGGTAACTATATCTCTGTAGATCCGTGTTTTGTCCAGGGTTACCTGGCAGAAAGTCTTCAACCTCAGGTGTAAGGGAGGGGGGCAGATCCATGATGTCCATATCCTGCATCCTGGCACCTGTTGACCAAATCACATTGGATCACCATATTCTACATCTATTGTACGCAGCAATCACGTGCCTAGGAACCAGATTTATGCTGTTAATACTGATGCGGGTTTGCCCTCGGAGGAAGTCCACCGTGTGCAGCTCACCCTGCACTAACATAAATAACATGAGAATGTCTACTTCTGATAAGTTTCCCAGTAAAGCAATGAAAACAAGCAAGCATCACAGAAAAGTGCTCAAAAATAGCCCACGTTAACCTACGTAGCTTTAAGAAACAAGGTTCATGAAATGAATAACTTGCTAGTAACAGATTACATTCATATTCTGACTACATCTGAAACTCTACTTAGACAATATCTTTAATGATACAGTGGTAGCAATACATGGTTATAACATTTACTAGAAAAGACAGGAATTCCAATGGTGGAGGTGTGGCTGTTTATATTCAAAACCACATTCCTGTAAAGATTAGAGAGGATCTCATGTTAAATACTGTTGATGTAATAATGGCTACAGATTAATCTGCCTCACCCAAAGCCCATTCTGGTGGGAAGCTGCTATAGACCACCAAGTGCTAACAGTCAGTATCTGGATAACGTGTGTGAAATGCTTGATAATATATGTGATATCAACTGAGAGTCAAAAATTTGGACACGCCGACTCATTCCAGGGTTCTAGAACACCTACACATTCCAGGGTTCTAGAACACCGACACATTCCAGGGTTCTAGAACACCGACACATTCCAGGGTTCTAGAACACCGACACATTCCAGGGTTCTAGAACACCTACACATTCCAGGGTTTTTCTTATTGTTTAAACTATTTTCTACATTGTAGAATAACAGTGAAGACATCAAAACTATGAAATAACACAGATGGAATCATGTAGTAACCAAAAAAGTGTTTAAAAATTTTTGAATATATTTGAGATTCTTCAATATAGCCACCCTTTGCCTTGATGCCAGCTTTGCACCACTCTTGGCATTCTCTCAACGTAGGAAAACCAGTTCCAAAGGCTGGGCCTAATATAGTGTATGAGGTCATACAATATGTTTTGTAGTGATTCCCATGTTGTTGATGTAAAGAATATTTGTTGGTCCGTGGTGTGTAATGAGAAGCAACCCAGACGTTGTACTTGACACATTTATGAAATTGCTTATCCCAGTAACTAATAGGCACACACCCGTTAAGAACATGACTTTTTTTAAAAAAAAACTGTTAAAATCCCCTGTGGATTGATGAGGAGAGAGAGAAGAGAGAGGGATGAAGAGGAGAGAGAGAAGAGAGAGGGATGAAGAGGAGAGAGAGAAGAGAGAGGGATGAAGAGGAGAGGGAGAAGAGAGGGATGAAGAGGAGAGAGAGGGCGATGAAGATGAGAGAGAGAAGAGAGAGGGATGAAGATGTTATGGTTTGAGAGGGATGAAGATGTTATGGTTTGAGAGGAATGGAGATGTTATGGTTTGAGAGGGATGAGGATGTTATGGTTTGAGAGGAATGAGGATGTTATGGTTTGAGAGGGATGAGGCAAAAGGAATGGAAAATAAGTCTGGCTGCACAACCGATTGGCTAACGTACTGCCATGTGACCAAACTGAATAAAAAAGATTGGCTAACGTCCTGTCATGTGACCAAACTGAATAAAAAAGAAACTATGAAACAAAGGTCAAGGGTCATAAATAATGACAGTAAAAATCTTCGGAGCACCTTCAATGACATGTTGGGAAATAAGGCAAACTCAGCTCCGTCATTCATTGAATCAGATGGCTCATTCATTATAAAACCCACTGATATTGCCAAACTACCTCAAGGATTTTTTTTTTTAAATTGGCAAGATAAGCAAACTTAGGCATGATGACACGCCAGCAACAAACGCTGACACGACACATCGATTGTATATCTGACCATATTATGACAGACAAGAATTGTACTTTTGAGTTCCGTAAAGTCAGTGTGAAAGAGGTGAACAAAGTATTGACAATAAGGACAAGTCACAGAGGATCTGACAATCTGGATGGAAAATGACTGAGGATAATCACGGACGATATTGCCCACTCCTATTTGCCACATCTTTAATTTAAGCCTGCTAGAAAGTGTGTGACCCCTCAGGCTTGAAGGGAAGCTAAAGTCATTCCACTACCTAAGAATAGTAAAGCACCTTTTACTGGCTCAAATAGCTGACCAATCAGCCTGTTACCACTTGTGTTTGACCAGATAAACTCTTCAAAAAAATAAATGTCCTCTCACTGTCAACTGTGTTTATTTTCAGCAGACTTAATATGTGTAAATATTTGTATGAACACGACAAGATTCAACAACTGAGACATAAACTGAACAAGTTCCACAGAAATGTGACTAACAGAAATTGAATAATGTGTTGATTTTAAAAAAAAGATTGTGGGGGCTGTCTTGTTAGACTTCAATGCCACTTTTGACATTAGCAATCATAGTCTGCTGCTGGAAAAACGTATGTGTTATGGCTTTACACTCCCCTGCTATAATGTGGATAAAGAGTTACTTGTCTAACAGAACACAGAGGGTGTTCTTTAATGGAAGCCTCTCAAACATAATCCAGGTAGAATCAGGAATTCCCCAGGGCAGCTGTCTAGGCCCCTTGCTTTTTTCAATCTTTACTAATGACATGAGTAAAGCCAGAGTTTCTATGTATGCGGATGACTCAACACTAGACAAGTCAGCTACGACAGCGACTGAAATGACTGCAACACTTAACAAACAGCTGCAGATAGTTTCAGAATGAATGTCAAGGAATAAGTTAGTCCTAAATATCTATAAACTAAAAGCATTGTATTTGAGTCAAATCGTTCACTAAACCCTAAACCTCAACTAAATCTTGTAATGAATAACGTGGAAATGTACCAAGTAGAGGTGACTAAACTGCTTGATGTAACACTGAAATATAAACTGTCATGGTCAAAACATACTGATACAACATTAGCTAAGATGGGGAGAAGTCTGTCCATAATACAGCACTGCTCTACCTTCTTAACACTATCAACAAGGCAGGTCCTACAGGCCCTAGTTTCTGCCTTCTTAAACAACACTATAAACAAGGCAGGTCCTATAGGCCCTAGTTTCTGCCTTCTTAAACAACACTATCAACAAGGCAGGTCCTACAGGCCCTAGTTTCTGCCTTCTTAAACAACACTATAAACAAGGCAGGTCCTATAGGCCCTAGTTTATGCCTTCTTAAACAACACTATCAACAAGGCAGGTCCTACAGGCCCTAGTTTCTGCCTTCTTAAACAACACTATCAACAAGGCAGGTCCTACAGGCCCTAGCTTTTATTGACAATTACATGAAGTTGATGCAAAGAGTCAATATTTGCAGTGTTGACCCTTCTTTTTCAAGACCTCTGCAATCCACCCTGACATGCTGTCAATTAACTTCTGGGCCACATCCTGACTGATGGCAGCCCATTCTTGCATAATCAATGCTTGGAGTTTGTCAGAATTTGTGGGTTTTTGTTTGTCCACCCGCCTCTTGAGGATTGACAACAAATTCTCAATGGGATTAAGGTCTGGGGAGTTTCCTGGCCATGGACTCAAAATATTGATGTTTTGTTCCCCGAGCCACTTAGTTATTACTGTTGCCTTATGGCAAGGTGCTCCATCATGCTGGAAAACGCATTGTTCGTCACCAAACTGTTCCTGGATGGTTGGGAGAAGTTGCTCTCGGAGTATGTGTTGGAACCATTCTTTATTCATGGCTGTGTTCTTAGGCAAAATTGTGAGTGAGCCCACTCCCTTAGCTGAGAAGAAACCCCACACATGAATGGTCTCAGGATGCTTTACTGTTGGCATGACACAGGACTGATGGTAGCGCTCACCTTGTCTTCTCCGGACAAGCTTTTTTCCGGATACCCCAAACAATCGGAAAGGGGATTCATCAGAGAAAATGACTTTACCCCAGTCCTCAGCAGTCCAATCCCTGTACCTTTAGCACAATATCAGTTTTTCCCTGATGTTTTTCCTGGAGAGAAGTGGCTTCTTTGCTGCCCTTCTTGACACCAGGCCATCCTCCAAAAGTCTTCGCCTCACTGTGCGTGCAGATGCACTCACACCTGCCTGCTGCCATTCCTGAGCAAGCTCTGTACTGGTGGTGCCCCGATCCCGCAGCTGAATCAACTTTAGGAGACGGTCCTGGCGCTTGCAGGACTTTCTTGGGCGCCCTGAAGCCTTCTTCACAACAATTTAACCGCTCTCCTTGAAGTTCTTGATGATCCGATAAATGGTTGATTTAGGTGCAATCTTACTGGCAGCAATATCCTTGCATGTGAAGCTATTTTTATGCAAAGCAATGATGATGGCACGTGTTTCCTTGCAGGTAACCATGGTTGACAGAGGAAGAACAATGATTCCAAGATCCACCCTCCTTTAAAGCTTCCAGTCTGTTATTCAAACTCAATCAACACGACAGAGTAATCTCCAGCCTTGTCCTTGTCAACACTCACACCTGTGTTAATGAGAGAATCACTGACATGATGTCAGCTAGTCCTTTTGTGGCAGGGCTGAAATAGAGTGGAAATGTTTTTGGGGGATTCAGTTCATTTGCATGGCAAAGAGGGACTTTGCAATTAATTGCAATTCATCTGATCACTCTTCATAACATTCTGGAGAACATGCAAATTACCATCATATAAACTGAGGCAGCAGACTGTGAAAATTAATATTTGTGTCATTCTCAAAACTTTTGGCCACGACTGTACATCGTACCAGCTCCTTCCTGGCCTCAAAAGAAAAACAAGCCTTATGACGGTAATAAAATCCTATTTTCAGCTTGAGCTTCCTTATCAAGTTCTCTACATGCACAGTGAAGCTCAGATCATCATCAACCCACACACCCAAATATTTGTACACTTTAACTCGCTCTATAGTATGTCCAGCCAATGCAGCAATGACATGATCGGTAACATGCCTGGCATTTGAAAATACCATGCATTTTGTTTTTACCCGAATTTAGAATCAGCTTTAAAATCATACAGATTCTGTTGTATGATGTTTAAATGGTCTTTGGGCATTTAAAAAAAAATCTAAAGATAAACTACTACCACTTGAATAAAGAACAGATAAACTACTACCACTAGAATAAAGATATAAATAAATAATAAAGTTTAAAATAAAGTAATAAAGTATCATCTGCATAAAACAATAATAACATCCGGTGTTTTTCAATAAGATTCCCAATGTTGTTGACATACAAAACAAAAAAAATTGTGGGCCCAAAATAGAACCTTGCGGAACACCTAGAGCACCACCTCTATGGACGCAGATTTACAACCATCCGCCGTTACACATTCTGAACGATTTGATAGGTCGTGTATAAACAGAGCTGGAGCACGACCAGTAATTCCACAACATTTAAACCTTTGCACTACGAACACAGCATGGTCCACGGTGTCAAATGCCTTCGACAAATCGATAAAGACGGACAACACAATGTAACTTTCTTATCAAGAGCACAGTGCTCACAGTCATTTAAAAACCTTCACTGTTGCTGAAACAGTGCTGTTGGACAGACCTACAAAACCTGATTTTACATTCCATTGAAGATGTTGTTTTCTTGGCAGTAGGCCTTTGATCTGTTTACTAACTAAGGACTCCAGTACCTTTGAAGGTACAGACAATGTTGATACGGGTTAATAATAGTTGTCAAGTAGCGAAGGATCTCCACCTTTCATGAGAGGCAGTACAAAAGCAGATTTCCATAATGTGGGAAAATGTTTGACATCAAGCGTGAGGTTAAAAATACATGTTAAGGGGGGAGCAATGATGTCTGCAGCTACAGCTAGGTGTAGGAAGCACGGGGTCCAGGGTTACGGTCTCTAGCATCAGGACCTCTCAGCTAGGTGTAGGAAGCACGGGGTCCAGGGTTACGGTCTCTAGCATCAGGACCTCTCAGCTAGGTGTAGGAAGCACGGGGTCCAGGGTTACGGTCTCTAGCATCAGGGCCTCTCAGCTAGGTGTAGGAAGCACGGGATCCAGGGTTACGGTCTCTAGCATCAGGACCTCTCAATAAGGTGTTGGGTTACGGTCTCTAGCATCAGGACCTCTCATTGGGTTACGGTCTCTAGCATCAGGGCCTCTCATTGGGTTACGGTCTCTAGCATCAGGGCCTCTCATTGGGTTACGGTCTCTAGCATCAGGACCTCTCATTGGGTTACGGTCTCTAGCATCAGGACCTCTCATTGGGTTACGGTCGAGATCGAGGGTCCCATAGGGCGGTGCAATATTGGCCCAGGGTCGTTCGGGTTAGGGGAGGGTTTGGTTGGGGTAGGCCATCATTGTAAAATAAGAATTTGTTCTTAACTGAAATTGTCTAGTTAAATAAAATAAAAAACTAAATTTCTAGAATTTTGAACAATATTCAACATTCTCAATGTTTTGTCCCATCTCTCTAAACATAATGTCTCTGGTCTCTGTCTGTCTGTCTGGTCTCTGTCTCTAAACATAATGTCTCTGGTCTCTGTCTGGTCTGTCTGGTCTCTGTCTCTAAACATAATGTCTCTGGTCTCTGTCTGTCTGTCTGGTCTCTGTCTCTAAACATAATGTCTCTGGTCTCTGTCTGGTCTGTCTGGTCTCTGTCTCTAAACATAATGTCTCTGGTCTCTGTCTGGTCTGTCTGGTCTCTGTCTCTAAACATAATGTCTCTGGGCTCTGTCTGTTTACACTATAACTAGCCTATTGGGCTTCAGCAGGGACCCCAGAGCAGCATGTCCCGTCTCTCTCTAAACATAATAGTTGTTGATTTACTCTGTAACTAGCCTATGAGCTACCCACATCCTGGGGGGGGGGGGGGGGGGGGGGGGTGAGAGAATGATATTAAAACAGATCAGAAAGTAAAAGCATGGCCTAATTAATGAACTCCACGTCCCCCCCCCCCCAACACACACACGTGTCACAGTTGTATTGCTCTTTGAAACATGTGGGGGGGGGGGGGGGGGACATGATACAAGTCCTACAGTAAAATAATAAATTCCAGATAACCTGCCAAACACAAATTAAACATTACAGAAGACAAGATTGCAACACACGGTAGTATTCCTTCTGAATAACAGAACGGAGAACAGCACCTACCGAGGGCCATTAGAGGACACCTGGTCATTCACTTTTTCTCGTTGTTGACTGGAATCCCCCCCAAACACCCCCAAAAAACCCGCATCAAATCACACGCCACATGCAATCATTTACAAACAAAAGTAATTGCGAAATTAAATTTGATTTACAAATATAAAAACAGTACAACTCTTAAATAAATAGTACAAAATAAGTTCACATTAATTGTCTTTTCAAAAAAATATATGTTTTTTTTTATTTCACCGGAGCAAGTGCGTCGGATAAAAACTACATTGAGGAGAAAAAGACCCCAAAAATCTCACCTGTCTGGCGGGCATCGAGAGTCTCCATCCCCTCGGTTAAAACGCAACAGCTTCCACCATATGATCCACTATATGATCCATGCATTAAGCTATAGCTGTCCTTGAACGCTCCGTGCACTTTGCTGCCGTTTGTTGTGCGTCTGTCTGTTCGCGTCGCACCCACGGCATCGATTCACTTTTACTTTCGATAGGAATCTCATTGTGCGTCTATTCTCTACTCTCTCTCTCTCTCTGTGTCCCATTCGTTTCCACTGTTCTAACAAACTTAAAGACAAGTGCTTTCATCACTCAGACCAAGGGGTGTATTTATTTTACCTTTATTTAACTAGGCAAGTCAGTTAAGAACACATTTTTTATTTTCAATGACGGCCTAGGAACAGTTAACTGCCTGTTCAGGGGCAGAACGACAGATTTGTACCTTGTCAGCTCGGGGATTTGAACTTGCAACCTTTCAGGTTACTAGTCCAACGCTCTAACCACTAGGCTACCCTGCCGCCCCAATGGCTACAATCGGATACAGGAGAGACTGGGGAACCCCACTAATGCCCGACTAACTATTGGTAATGTTAATGTAATTGCAAGGACAAAAAAAAGACAGAAGAAGACTCCTGGACCAGAGGACCTCTCCCTCTTTCTCTCCCTCCCTCTATTTTTTTAGAGGAGGAAATTACATGGGAGTTTGGCTTCAGTCTAGCTGGGAAAGTACCAGCCATACCAACCGGTCTATCTGTGTGGCCATATGCCATACCAGTCTGACAGGCGCATATACACGCACAGGCGCAACATAAACAGATACCAGCCACGCCACTTACTTCACCATACCATACCACACCCCCCCCCCCCCCCCCTCCCTCACGGAAATGCCCCCCTCATTCCTTTCACTGACATTGTAGCTGGCATGGTAATACCAGTTTGGTTACCAGGCGCTGACGTGCTCGCATCAAACGGATGCCAGACGCAAAACCCACACGCCAGTGTGTCCTCAAACGCTCTAACACAGAACGTGATAAAACGGACGAGCTCCGTGTAAAATGCCCTCCGACATGTTACGACCTGAAAAATGGAAACACGATCTATCATTTCTTCCGCAGCCATGCGGGGCAGTGTTGGCACCGGGTTCCTTGATCTGATCTATAACCTATTCATCAAAATATACTATTTTTTAAAAATATTTTTTTGTTGTTGCATTGATAAACAAATGTAATCTCAGCGACTGTTCAGACAATAAAACCAAACAACAAGAATTAATCGAAAAATGTATTTTGTTCAGAATAACTACTGATTTACAGGCTATTGTTCAATGGTAAACCCGGATGTAGTCAACAGTGATGAGTAAGACGGTGGGAACTTAGATTTTCTAAACTTTATGTTGTTATAGCCTATTTTTATTTTATTTTTTCATTATATATATATATATTTTTAAATAAGTTAATTCATATGCTATTAGCCCACATAGGCAGTCGGCCAACAAGAGGGCCATTTAGGGCCAATTGTTTCACACTCTGTTATGTTTCAGCAACAGGAGGCTACTGTTCAAAAAGCATTTTAAATGAATAGGACCTAAACGCTCAAGACAAACGTCATTGTTCAGTTTAATAAATTGTTCAAGGGCAAAGTAGCCTAGTAGAACAGTGCATTTTCACAGAAGCATCCTGTTCAATAGGCCTAAATTAGTCTCCTGTTCAATAGGCCTTAATTAGTCTCCTGTTCAATAGGCCTAAATTAGTCTCCTGTTCAATAGTCCTAAATTAGTCTCCTGTTCAATAGGCCTAAATTAGTCTCCTTTTCAATAGGCCTAAATTAGTCTCCTGTTCAATAGGCCTAAATTAGTCTCCTGTTCAATAGGCCTAAATTAGTCTCCTGTTCAATAGGCCTAAATTAGTCTCCTTTTCAATAGGCCTTAATTAGTCTCCTGTTCAATAGGCCTAAATTAGTCTCCTGTTCAATAGGCCTTAATTAGTCTCATGTTCAATAGGCCTTAATTAGTCTCATGTTCAATAGGCCTCAGTCTCCTGTTCAATAGGCCTAAATTAGTCTCCTGTTCAACAGGCCTAAATTAGTCTCCTGTTCAATAGTCCTAAATTAGTCTCCTGTTCAATAGGCCTAAATTAGTCTCCTTTTCAATAGGCCTAAATTAGTCTCCTGTTCAATAGGCCTAAATTAGTCTCCTGTTCAATAGGCCTAAATTAGTCTCATGTTCAATAGGCCTTAGTCTCCTGTTCAATGGGCCTTAATTAGTCTCATGTTCAATAGTCCTAAATTAGTCTCCTGTTCAATAGTCCTAAATTGGTCTCCTGTTCAATAGTCCTAAATTAGTCTCCTGTTCAATAGGCCTAAATTAGTCTCCTGTTCAATAGGCCTAAATTAGTCTCCTGTTCAATAGGCCTAAATTAGTCTCCTGTTCAATAGGCCTAAATTAGTCTCCTGTTCAATAGGCCTAAATTAGTCTCCTGTTCAATAGGCCTAAATTAGTCTCCTGTTCAATAGGCCTAAATTAGTCTCCTGTTCAATAGGCCTAAATTAGTCTCCTGTTCAATAGGCCTAAATTCGTCTCCTGTTCAACAGGCCTAAATTAGTCTCCTGTTCAATAGTCCTAAATTAGTCTCCTGTTCAATAGTCCTAAATTAGTCTCCTGTTCAATAGGCCTAAATTAGTCTCCTGTTCAATAGTCCTAAATTAGTCTCCTGTTCAATAGGCCTAAATTAGTCTCCTGTTCAATAGGCCTAAATTAGTCTCCTGTTCAATAGGCCTAAATTAGTCTCCTGTTCAATAGGCCTAAATTAGTCTCCTGTTCAACAGGGAAAACAGAGAACAACCCTGGTCATCCCTACTGAGTCTGATCTGGAGGACTCACTAAACAGAGAACATCCCTGGTCGTCCCTACTGAGTCTGATCCGGAGGACTCACTAAACAGAGAACATCCCTGGTCATCCCTACTGACTCTGAACTGGAGGACTCACTAAACAGAGAACATCCCTGGTCATCCCTACTGACTCTGATCTGGAGGACTCACTAAACAGAGAACAACCCTTGTCATCTCTACTGCCTCTGATCTGGAGGACTCACTAAACAGAGAACATCCCTGGTCATCCCTACTGCCTCTGAACTGGAGGACTCACTAAACAGAGAACATCCCTGGTCATCCCTACTGACTCTGATCTGGAGGACTCACTAAACAGAGAACAACCCTGGTCATCCCTACTGCCTCTGATCTGGAGGACTCACTAAACAGAGAACATCCCTGGTCATCCCTACTGCCTCTGATCTGGAGGACTCACTAAACAGAGAACATCCCTGGTCATCCCTACTGCGTCTGATCTGGAGGACTAACTAAACAGAGAACATCCCTGATCATCCCTACTGCCTCTTATCTGGCAGACTCACTAAACAGAGAACATCCCTGGTCATCCCTACTGCCTCTGATCTGGTGGACTCACTAAACAGAGAACATCCCTGGTCATCTACTTCCTCTGATCTGGAGGACTCACTAAACATACAACATCCCTGGTCATCCCTACTGCCTCAGATCTGGAGGACTCACTAAACAGACAACATCCCTGATCATCCCTACTGCCTCTGATCTGGCAGACTCACTAAACAGAGAACATCCCTGATCATCCCTACTGCCTCTGATCTGGCAGACTCACTAAACAGAGAACATCCCTTGTCATCCCTACTGACTCTGATCTGGAGGACTCACTAAACAGAGAACAACCCTGGTCATCTCTACTGCCTCTGATCTGGAGGACTCACTAAACAGAGAACATCCCTGGTCATCCCTACTGCCTCTGATCTGGAGGACTCACTAAACAGAGAACATCCCTGGTCATCCCTACTGCCTCTGATCTGGAGGACTCACTAAACAGAGAACATCCCTGGTCATCCCTACTGCCTCTGATCTGGCAGACTCACTAAACAGAGAACATCCCTGATCATCCCTACTGCCTCTGATCTGGCAGACTCACTAAACAGAGAACATCCCTGGTCATCCCTTCTGACTCTGATCTGGAGGACTCACTAAACAGAGAACAACCCTGGTCATCTCTACTGCCTCTGATCTGGAAGACTCACTAAACAGAGAACATCCCTGGTCATCCCTACTGCCTCTGATCTGGAGGACTCACTAAACAGAGAACATCCCTGGTCATCCCTACTGCCTCTGATCTGGAGGACTCACTAAACAGAGAACATCCCTGATCATCCCTACTGCCTCTTATCTGGCAGACTCACTAAACAGAGAACATCCCTGGTCATCCCTACTGCCTCTGATCTGGAGGACTCACTAAACAGAGAACATCCCTGGTCATCCCTACTGCCTCTGATCTGGAGGACTCACTAAACAGAACATCCCTGGTCCTCCCTACTGCCTCTGATCTGGAGGACTCACTAAACAGAGAACATCCCTGGTCATCCCTACTGCCTCTGATCTGGAGGACTCACTAAACAGAACATCCCTGATCATCCCTACTGCCTCTTATCTGGCAGACTCACTAAACAGAGAACATCCCTGATCATCCCTACTAGCCTCTGATCTGGAGGACTCACTAAACAGAGAACATCCCTGGTCATCCCTACTGACTCTGGTCTGGAGGACTCACTAAACAGAGAACATCCCTGGTCATCTCTACTGCCTCTGATCTGGAGGACTCACTAAACAGAGAACATCCCTGGTCATCCCTACTGCCTCTGATCTGGAGGACTCACTAAACAGAACATCCCTGATCATCCCTACTGCCTCTTATCTGGCAGACTCACTAAACAGAGAACATCCCTGATCATCCCTACTAGCCTCTGATCTGGAGGACTCACTAAACAGAGAACATCCCTGGTCATCCCTACTGACTCTGGTCTGGAGGACTCACTAAACAGAGAACATCCCTGGTCATCTCTACTGCCTCTGATCTGGCAGACTCACTAAACAGAGAACATCCCTGGTCATCCCTACTGCCTCTGATCTGGAGGACTCACTAAACAGAGAACATCCCTGGTCGTCCCTACTGCCTCTGGTCTGGCAGACTCACTAAACAGAGAACATCCCTGGTCATCTCTACTGCCTCTGATCTGGAGGACTCACTAAACAGAGAACATCCCTGGTCATCCCTACTGCCTCTGATCTGGAGGACTCACTAAACAGAGAACATCCCTGGTCATCCCTACTGCCTCTGATCTGGAGGACTCACTAAACAGAACATCCCTGGTCGTCCCTACTGCCTCTTATCTGGAGGACTCACTAAACAGAGAACATCCCTGGTCATCCCTACTGCCTCTGATCTGGAGGACTCACTAAACAGAACATCCCTGGTCGTCCCTACTGCCTCTGATCTGGAGGACTCACTAAACAGAGAACATCCCTGGTCATCCCTACTGCCTCTGATCTGGAGGACTCACTAAACAGAGAACATCCCTGGTCATCCCTACTGCCTCTGATCTGGAGGACTCACTAAACAGAGAACATCCCTGGTCATCCCTACTGCCTCTGATCTGGAGGACTCACTAAACAGAGAACATCCCTGATCATCCCTACTGTCTCTTATCTGGTGGACTCACTAAACAGAGAACATCCCTGGTCATCCCTACTGCCTCTGATCTGGAGGACTCACTAAACAGAGAACATCCCTGGTCATCCCTACTGCCTCTGATCTGGAGGACTCACTAAACACAAATGCTTTGTTTGTAAATGATGCCTGAGTTTTAGAATGCGCCCCTGGCTATACGTAATTATTATCTTTTTAAACAACCTTTGCCGTCTGGTTTGCTTAATATAAGGAATTTTGAATGATTTATACGTTTACTTCTGATACTTATGTATACTTAAAACCAAATCCTTTTAAAAAAACTTTTACTCAAGTAATATTTTACTGGTGTGACTTTCCCTTTCACTTTCAGTCACCTTCTATTACGGTATCTTTACTCATCTATGATTGGGTCACGTTCTATTACGGTATCTTTACTCATCTATGATTGGGTCACGTTCTATTACATGAGAGTAGAGCTTACCCCCTGGAGCTATGGACCTCCAGGCTTGTAGGCCCTTACTCACCACCCGCGGTTCCGGCGACATCATGTCTACTAACTGAATGGCCATATCATTGTGTCTCCTAACTGAATGGCCATATCATTGTGTCTCCTAACTGAATGGCCATATCATTATGTCTACTAACTGAATGGCCATATCATTGTGTCTACTAACTGAATGGCCATATCATTGTGTCTCCTAACTGAATGGCCATATCATTATGTCTACTAACTGAATGGCCATATCATTGTGTCTCCTAACTGAATGGCCATATCATTATGTCTACTAACTGAATGGCCATATCATTGTGTCTCCTAACTGAATGGCCATATCATTGTGTCTACTAACTGAATGGCCATATCATTGTGTCTCCTAACTGAATGGCCATATCATTATGTCTACTAACTGAATGGCCATATCATTGTGTCTCCTAACTGAATGGCCATATCATTGTGTCTACTAACTGAATGGCCATATCATTGTGTCTCCTAACTGAATGGCCATATCATTGTGTCTCCTAACTGAATGGCCATATCATTATGTCTACTAACTGAATGGCCATATCATTGTGTCTCCTAACTGAATGGCCATATCATTGTGTCTACTAACTGAATGGCCATATCATTATGTCTACTAACTGAATGGCCATATCATTGTGTCTCCTAACTGAATGGCCATATCATTGTGTCTCCTAACTGAATGGCCATACCATTATGTCTACTAACTGAATGATCATATCATTATGATGTCTGCAGTAGCACAGTGATGTCTCCTAACTGAATGGCCATATCATTGTGTTGTCTTCTAACTGAATGGCCATATCATTATGATGTCTGCAGTAGCACAGTGATGTCTCCTAACTGAATGGCCATGTCATTGTGTTGTCTGCTAACTGAATGGCCATATCATTGTGTTGTCTGCTAACTGAATGGCCATATCATTATGATGTCTGCAGTAGCACAGTGATGTCCACTAACTGAATGGCCATATCATTGTGTTGTCTGCAGTAGCACAGTGATGTCTCCTAACTGAATGGCCATATCATTGTGTTGTCTGCAGTAGCACAGTGATGTCTCCTAACTGAATGGCCATATCATTGTGTTGTCTGCAGTAGCACAGTGATGTCTCCTAACTGAATGGCCATATCATTGTGTTGTCTGCTAACTGAATGGCCATATCATTGTGTTGTCTGCTAACTGAATGGCCATATCATTATGATGTCTGCAGTAGCACAGTGATGTCCACTAACTGAATGGCCATATCATTGTGTTGTCTGCAGTAGCACAGTGATGTCTCCTAACTGAATGGCCATATCATTGTGTTGTCTGCAGTAGCACAGTGATGTCTCCTAACTGAATGGCCATATCATTGTGTTGTCTGCAGTAGCACAGTGATGTCGATCTTGTTGATTGAGTTCCAAGTGTTTTTGTCCTGTACCTCCATACAATCCACCATTTAAATAGGACGGCGTTGGATGTTGTTGTTGGATGTTGTTGTTTTCTGTCGTTCGACGTGACGATAACAGCCTTGCCGTGGTTTTACTTGCGGTTGTCTGTTGTCCTCAGGGAGGGTTCTGGAAATACGTCACTTTCTGGGCTGCTTCTGATTTCACTTCACTATTTTAATACAGTGGAATAGTGGTCTTACCCAATCTGTAGTCTAGATTACTGAGAAAGACTGTGGTGGTATAAACGAGTGGGACTGCAACACACACACACACACTTTCTTAAGAAACTCAAATGACGGTTTGACAGCAGCTGTTACCAAGACAACCTGACGTTTATCTTCATAGGATAATAAAACATCCCCGGTAACATTCCCAGTAGTCTACTGAACGTGGCCCCGGTAACATTCCCAGTAGTCTACTGAACGTGGCCCGGGTAACATTCCCAGTAGTCTACTGAACGTGGCCCCGGTAACATTCCCAGTAGTCTACTGAACGTGGCCCCGGTAACATTCCCAGTAGTCTACTGAACGTGGCCCCGGTAACATTCCCAGTAGTCTACTGAACGTGGCCCCGGTAACATTCCCAGTAGTCTACTGAACGTGGCCCCGGTAACATTCCCAGTAGTCTACTGAACGTGGCCCCGGTAACATTCCCAGTAGTCTACTGAACGTGGCCCTGGTAACATTCCCAGTAGTCTACTGAACGTGGCCCCGGTAACATTCCCAGTAGTCTACTGAACGTGGCCCAGGTAGCATCCCCAGTAACCTACTGAACGTAGCCCAGGTAGCATCCCCAGTAACCTACTGAACGTAGCCCAGGTAGCATCCCCAGTAACCTACTGAACGTAGCCCAGGTAGCATCCCCAGTAACCTACTGAACGTGGCCCAGATTGCCCCGTCCATCCCATTAATTGGGCCACGTTTTTTTGCCAATTTTGTTACCGGACTTGAGGTTAAAACGCTCTAAATTACGAGGACGTGAGAAACGAGACGTTCAGAGTTATCAAATCAATACCGCGCTGATGTCATACAAGCAAAACAAACAAACACACCCGAGTCCAAATGTGCATCAATAATCATAAAAGTCCCGTCATTAAAAACAGTGTCACCGTTTATAATCACTATGTTAGACGTACAATGACTAGATGACACGGTGTCATACCCTGGGTTGTATTGACTAGATGACACGGAGTCATACCCTGGGTTGTTCCCGATCACAATAAGCACTGGTTTGTTGTATTGACTAGATGACACGGCGTCATACCCTGGGTTGTATTGACTAGATGACACGGTGTCATACCCTGGGTTGTATTGACTAGATGACACGGCGTCATACCCTGGGTTGTATTGACTAGATGACACGGTGTCATACCCTGGGTTGTATTGACTAGATGACACGGCGTCATACCCTGGGTTGTATTGACTAGATGACACGGTGTCATACCCTGGGTTGTATTGACTAGATTACACGGCGTCATACCCTGGGTTGTATTGACTAGATGACACGGAGTCATACCCTGGGTTGTATTGACTAGATGACACGGAGTCATACCCTGGGTTGTTCCCGATCACAATAAGCAGTGGTTTGTTGTATTGACTAGATGACACGGCGTCATACCCTGGGTTGTATTGACTAGATGACACGGTGTCATACCCTGGGTTGTATTGACTAGATGACACGGTGTCATACCCTGGGTTGTATTGACTAGATGACACGGTGTCATACCCTGGGTTGTATTGACTAGATGACACGGTGTCATACCCTGGGTTGTATTGACTAGATGACACGGCGTCATACCCTGGGTTGTATTGACTAGATGACACGGTGTCATACCCTGGGTTGTATTGACTAGATGACACGGCGTCATACCCTGGGTTGTATTGACTAGATGACACGGTGTCATACCCTGGGTTGTATTGACTAGATGACACGGCGTCATACCCTGGGTTGTATTGACTAGATGACACGGTGTCATACCCTGGGTTGTATTGACTAGATTACACTGCGTCATACCCTGGGTTGTATTGACTAGATGACACGGAGTCATACCCTGGGTTGTATTGACTAGATGACACGGAGTCATACCCTGGGTTGTTCCCGATCACAATAAGCAGTGGTTTGTTGTATTGACTAGATGACACGGCGTCATACCCTGGGTTGTATTGACTAGATGACACGGTGTCATACCCTGGGTTGTATTGACTAGATGACACGGTGTCATACCCTGGGTTGTATTGACTAGATGACACAGAGTCATACCCTGGGTTGTATTGACTAGATGACACGGAGTCATACCCTGGGTTGTATTGACTAGATGACACGGAGTCATACCCTGGGTTGTTCCCGATCACAATAAGCAGTGGTTTGTTGTATTGACTAGATGACACGGTGTCATACCCTGGGTTGTATTGACTAGATGACACGGTGTCATACCCTGGGTTGTATTGACTAGATGACACGGTGTCATACCCTGGGTTGTATTGACTAGATGACACGGCGTCATACCCTGGGTTGTTCCCGATCACAATAAGCAGTGGTTTGTTGTATAGACTAGATGACACGGTGTCATACCCTGGGTTGTATTGACTAGATGACACGGTGTCATACCCTGGGTTGTATTGACTAGATGACACGGTGTCATACCCTGGGTTGTTCCCGATCACAATAAGCAGTGGTTTGTTGTATAGACTAGATGACACGGTGTCATACCCTGGGTTGTATTGACTAGATGACACGGTGTCATACCCTGGGTTGTTCCCGATCACAATAAGCAGTGGTTTGTTGTATAGACTAGATGACACGGTGTCATACCCTGGGTTGTTCCCGATCACAATAAGCAGTGGTTTGTTGTATAGACTAGATGACACGGTGTCATACCCTGGGTTGTATTGACTAGATGACACGGTGTCATACCCTGGGTTGTATTGACTAGATGAGACGGTGTCATACCCTGGGTTGTATAGACTAGATGACACGGTGTCATACCCTGGGTTGTATTGACTAGATGACACGGCGTCATACCCTGGGTTGTTCCCGATCACAATAAGCAGTGGTTTGTTGTATTGACTAGATGACACGGTGTCATACCCTGGGTTGTATAGACTAGATGACACGGTGTCATACCCTGGGTTGTATAGACTAGATGACACGGTGTCATACCCTGGGTTGTTTCCGATCACAATAAGCAGTGGTTTGTTGTATAGACTAGATGACACAGTGTCATACCCTGGGTTGTATTGACTAGATGACACGGTGTCATACCCTGGGTTGTATTGACTAGATGACACGGTGTCATACCCTGGGTTGTATAGACTAGATGACACGGTGTCATACCCTGGGTTGTATAGACTAGATGACACGGTGTCATACCCTGGGTTGTATAGACTAGATGACACGGTGTCATACCCTGGGTTGTTTCCGATCACAATAAGCAGTGGTTTGTTGTATTGTGAAGGAAAATCCATTCTATAAGTACACAAAATGTACCATCTGCTTTCCCTGAATCGCTTTGTGAAAGCCTAACGCTAAAATCAGATTTAAAACATTAGCCAATAAAACACCTCTGGTTGTGATTGGGAGTCCCATAGGGCAGGGCGGTGCATAATTGGCCCAGAGTCGTCCGAGTTTGGCCCGGGGGTAGGCCCGTCAATGTAAAGATAATAATGATTTTCTTAACTGATTTGCTTAGTTAAATAAAAAATTCATTAAAAAAAAACCAAAATGCTTTCAAATCAAAAGCCCAATATCGTGATTTATAAAGGGTCTGTTTTGGGGATTGAGTTAAACAACAGTAATTGTGTGATGGAGGAGATGCAGGGTTGTGTTCCAAACAGAATCACCCCCCCAGTGTGCCTGCTCTAGTTCCTCAACTGCACTGCTAGGAGAGATTTTTTTTAAAGACCTTAAAAAAATACTTATTTGAGTCATAAAGTACATTGAAATGACTTTAGGTACTGTGTGTACACTTATTAAGAGAGTGGCCAATTGGGAGACAGTTTGGAGATTATGTACACTTATTAAGAGAGTGGCCAATTGGGAGACAGCAGTTAGTCCTCTCATTCAAAACCCTTGTCAGTTGTTTGTGTTGGTCTTGTGTTTCACCCCACATTTTCCAGGAATATTCGTATCACGTTACTGAATGTATCCAGAGTCTTGTTTTTTTTCTCCTCCAGATTTCATTGTCAACAATGTTTGGATTCAGTCTTGTGTCAGGTGAACGGTTGTGTCCTCACCTTTGGTCTAATCATTTCCCCATAATCTCCAAACTGTCCCCATAATCTCCAAACTGTCCCCATAATCTCCAAACGGTTCCCATAATCTCTAAACTGTCCCCATAATCTCCAAACGGTTCCCATAATCTCTAAACGGTTCCCATAATCTCTAAACTGTCCCCATAATCTCTAAACGGTCCCCATAATCTCTAAACTGTCCCCATAATCTCTAAACGGTCCCCATAATCTCTAAACTGTCCCCATAATCTCCAAACTGTCCCCATAATCTCCAAACTGTTCCCATAATCTCCATACTGTTCCCATAATCTCCAAACTGTTCCCATAATCTCCAAACTGTCCCCATAATCTCCAAACTGTTCCCATAATGCCCAAACTGTTCCCATAATCTCCAAACTGTTCCCATAATCTCCAAACTGTTCCCATAATCCCCAAACGGTTCTTTAAAAAATAATTATACTATGTTCATGCATCCCATGTTTCTTCTGTGAGAAACCTTCCAGTTTAGCCCCGTCTATAAAAGCCAATCCCCACCAGTGTAAAAGGTGACGGGATAGTTCACCCAGGACATGAGGGAGGACATTGACTTGCAAGGTTTTGGACAACAACAACATTTATTATTTAGAGACAGTGTCCAGGTAAAACAAACATAAAGCACGGATTACCGTCTCACTTGGTCCCAAGACTGTTTACAGGGTAAGGAAATCAAAATATCATTTCAGGTGAACTATCAATTAAAAAATAAAGTCAAGAGTTGTGATACTAAAGAGCTGTACACATATTGACAAACAGTCTCAGAGGAACAGAACTGGATCTAGGATCAGGTCCCATATTCACAAATAAGTCTCAGAGTAACAGAACTGGATCTAGGATCAGGTCCCATATTCACAAACAGTCTCAGAGTAACAGAACTGGATCTAGGATCAGGTCCCATATTCACAAACAGTCTCAGAGTAACAGAACTGGATCTAGGATCAGGTCCCATATTGACAAACAGTCTCAGAGTAACAGAACTGGATCTAGGATCAGGTCCCATATTCACAAACAGTCTCAGAGTAACAGAACTGGATCTAGGATCAGTTCCCATATTCACAAACAGTCTCAGAGTAACAGAACTGGATCTAGGATCAGGTCCCATATTGACAAACAGTCTCAGAGTAACTGAACAGAAATGGATCTAGGATCAGGTCCCATATTGACAAACAGGATCAGGTCCCATATTCACAAACAGTCTCAGAGGAACAGAACTGGATCTAGGATCAGGTCCCATATTCACACTCTCAGTAACAGTACACATTGTGAATGGGGGTCCTGACCTTACATCAGGTGTCCTACTCTGAGACACATTGTGAATAGGGGTCCTGACCTTACATCAGGTGTCCTACTCTGAGACACATTGTGAATGGGGGTCTTGATCAGCAGTCCTACTCTAAGACACATTGTGAATGGGGGTCCTGATCAGCAGTCCTACTCTGAGACACATTGTGAATGGGGGTCCTGATCAGCAGTCCTACTCTGAGACACATTGTGAATGGGGGTCCTGATCAGCAGTCCTACTCTGAGACACATTGTGAATGGGGGTCCTGATCAGCAGTCCTACTCTGAGACACATTGTGAATGGGGGTCCTGATCAGCAGTCCTACTCTGAGACACATTGTGAATAGGGGTCATGACCTTACATCAGGTGTCCTACTCTGAGACACGTTGTGAATGGGGGTCCTGATCAGCAGTCCTACTCTGAGACACGTTGTGAATAGGGGTCCTGATCAGCAGTCCTACTCTGAGACACATTGTGAATGGGGGTCCTGATCAGCAGTCCTACTCTGAGACACATTGTGAATGGGGGTCCTGATCAGCAGTCCTACTCTGAGACACATTGTGAATGGGGGTCCTGATCAGCAGTCCTACTCTGAGACACATTGTGAATAGGGGTCATGACCTTACATCAGGTGTCCTACTCTGAGACACGTTGTGAATGGGGGTCCTGATCAGCAGTCCTACTCTGAGACACGTTGTGAATAGGGGTCCTGATCAGCAGTCCTACTCTGAGACACATTGTGAATGGGGGTCCTGATCAGCAGTCCTACTCTGAGACACGTTGTGAATGGGGGTCCTGATCAGCAGTCCTACTCTGAGACACATTGTGAATGGGGGTCCTGATCAGCAGTCCTACTCTAAGACACATTGTGAATGGGGGTCCTGATCAGCAGTCCTACCCTGAGACACATTGTGAATGGGGGTCCTGATCAGCAGTCCTACTCTAAGACACATTGTGAATGGGGGTCCTGATCAGCAGTCCTACCCTGAGACACATTGTGAATGGGGGTCCTGATCAGCAGTCCTACTCTGAGACACATTGTGAATGGGGGTCCTGATCAGCAGTCCTACCCTGAGACACATTGTGAATGGGGGTCCTGATCAGCAGTCCTACCCTGAGACACATTGTGAATGGGGGTCCTGATCAGCAGTCCTACTCTGAGACACATTGTGAATGGGGGTCCTGATCAGCAGTCCTACTCTGAGACACATTGTGAATGGGAGGGGGGGGGGGGGGGGTCCTGACCTTACATCAGGTGTCCCACTCTGAGACACATTGTGAATGGGAGGGGGGGGGGGGTCCTGACCTTACATCAGGTGTCCCACTCTGAGACACATTGTGAATGGGAGGGGGGGGGGGTCCTGACCTTACATCAGGTGTCCCACTCTGAGACATGGGGGGAGGGGGGGTCCTGATCCTACATCAGTTCCTAAACCAGAGCATGTGATTTATTCATTCATCAGACAGTAGGGACCCTCGACATGTGATCCGTCCCTGGCATCCAGAGCAACATGGCGGCCTCCAGACTGGCTTCTAGCCAGCACTCTCCTGAGGTGTCACATGGGACAAGCAGTAGGCCTGGATACCTGGATACAACGTGAGGGAGGGAGGAGAGGGGGAAGGAGGGGGGGAGGGAGGGAGGAGAAGGGGGGGGGGAGGGAGGAGAGGGATAGTAGGAAAGGGGAAGGAGGGGGGAGGAGAGAGGGATGGGAGGGAGGGGGGTATAGTTGGAGAGGGAGGGAGGAGAGAGAGGAAGGAGAGGGAGGGAGGTGATGGGGAGGGAGAGAGAAAAGAGGACATATCAGATATGTGGTTTGATAATATGAAGGCGTTAGATGTATCACTAACGTCAAACTGCCGGAGCGACTTCCTCCTGGTTGAGCCCCCCCCCCCCCCCCCCCCCCAACTCGTGACCTCCTGTCTCACAAAACAAGACAGCACCTTTTCGAAGAGTCTTGGCCTGATCGCGCCACCCCCCCCGACTTGATTAAACCTAGATTTCATTTCCTGATATCAATGTTATAATTGTTCCTACTTCCTCTGGTACAGAATCTCTTCCTCTTTAACTCCGTTACAACACAAGTAAACAAATGTGCTGTGTCCCTGTCTGTCCCTGTCTGTGTCTCTGTCTGTCCCTGTCTGTGTCTCTGTCTGTCCCTGTCTGTGTCCCTGTCTGTCCCTGTCTGTGTCTCTGTCTGTCCATGTCTGTGTCCCTGTCTGTCCCTGTCTGTGTCCCTGTCTGTGTCTCTGTCTGTGTCCCTGTCTGTGTCCCTGTCTGTCCCTGTCTGTCCCTGTCTGTGTCCCTGTCTGTGTCCCTGTCTGTGTCTCTGTCTGTGTCCCTGTCTGTGTCCCTGTCTGTCCCTGTCTGTGTCCCTGTCTGTCCCCCTGTCTGTGTCCCTGTCTGTGTCCCTGTCTGTCCCTGTCTGTCCATGTCTGTGTCTCTGTCTGTCCCTGTCTGTGTCTCTGTCTGTGCCTGTCTGTGTCCCTGTCTGTCCCTGTCTGTGTCCCTGTCTGTGAACCTGTCTGTGTCCCTGTCTGTGTCCCTGTCTGTGTCCCTGTCTGTGTCCCTGTCTGTGTCTCTGTCTGTGTCCCTGTCTCTGTCCCTGTCTCTGTCCCTGTCTGTGTCCCTGTCTGTGTCCCTGTCTGTGTCCCTGTCTCTGTCTGCGTCTCTGTCTGTCCCTGTCTCTGTCTGTCTCTGTCTGTGTCCCTGTCTGTCCCTGTCTGTGTCCCTGTCTGTCCCTCTGTCTGTCCCTGTCTGTGTCTGTCTGTCCCTGTCTGTGTCTGTCTGTCCCTGTCTGTGTCCCTGTCTGTGTCTCTGTCTGTGTCTCTGTCTGTCCCTGTCTGTCCCTGTCTGTGTCCCTGTCTGTGTCCCTGTCTGTGTCCCTGTCTGTGTCCCTGTCTGTCCCTGTCTGTCCCTGTCTGTCCCTGTCTGTGTCTCTGTCTGTCCCTGTCTGTGTCTCTGTCTGTCCCTGTCTGTGTCTCTGTCTGTCCCTGTGTCCCTGTCTGTCCTTGTCTGTGTCT
>NC_143034.1:82481370-82483870 GCF_057628025.1 Oncorhynchus mykiss | reverse complement strand
TCTTATGCTCGTCGTTGTCCGCTCTCTCCTCGTTTCTCTCTCCTTCTTTTGTCTCTCTCTCTTTTCTCGCTCCTTCTCTCTCTCTCTCTTAACCCCAACCATGCCACAGATCTGGTGTCTGTCTTTATCAGAGATATAACTTGTCCATATCATATCTCTCACACTTGCATTTGGGTCAGACAAACCCACGCATGTTCTCCACCACTCCTATGATGGGCAGCTGGACCTTCTGACAGAACCTAATCTCCTTCCTGACATCCTGAAGAGATACCTCCTGGAGAGGTGGGGGGGAGAGAGAAATGGAGGGGTGAGAGATGGAGGGAGGAGGGAGAGGGAGGGATGGAGGGAGAGAGAGAGGGAGGGAGGGAGGGAGGAGTGGGGAGAGAGAGGGAGGGAGAGAGGGGTGAGAGAGAGGGAGGGAGAGAGAGGGAGGGAGGAGGGGTGAGAGATGTTGGTATTACAGACTAAGTAGGGAGAGGTTGAACATGTCAGTGAAGACAATTGCCAGTCAGCTGCGGAGTGCGTGATCACACAGTCATCTGGAACAGCTGATGCTCTCATGCATCTTTCAGTGTTCTTTTCCTCCAATCGAGCATAGAAGTGATTTAGCTCGTCTGGTAGGCTCGTGTCACTGGGCAGCTCGTGGCAGGTCCTTAGATCCTCAAAAGGTTCTACAGCTGCATCACTGCCTGGTACGGCAACTGCTTGGCCTCCGACCGCAAGGCACTACAGAGGGTAGTGCATACGGCCCAGTACATCACCGGGGCCAAGCTTCCTGCCATCCAGGACCTCTATACCAGGCGGTGTCAGAGGAAGAGCCCTAAAAATTGTCAAAGACTCCAGCCACCTTAGTCATAGACTGTCCTCTCTGCTATCGCACGGCAAGCGGTCCCAAGATAGACCATGTCCTAAGAAACAGCTTCTACCCCCCAAGCCACAGACTCCTGAACATCTAATCAAATGGCTACCAAGATTTGCACCCCCCCCCCCCCCCTCTACGCTGCTGCTACTCAGTTATTATCTTTAATAACTCTACCTCATAATTACCTCAATTACCTCGACATCGGTTCCCCCTGCACATTGACTCCGGTACCCCCCGAATATAGCCTCCACACGGATTCTGTACCGGTTCCCCAGTCATAGCAACCGATCTAACAAGACAGTCCTGGTTAAACGACCCAGACAGTCCTGGTTAAACGACCCAGACAGTCCTGGTTAAACGACCCAGACAGTCCTGGTTAAACGACCCAGACAGTCCTGGTTAAACGACCCAGACAGTCCTGGTTAAACGACCCAGACAGTCCTGGTTAAACGACCCAACAGTCCTGGTTAAACGACCCAGTCAGTCCTGGTTAAACGACCCAGTCAGTCCTGGTTAAACGACCCACAGTCTTGGTTAAACGACCCAGTCAGTCCTGGTTAAACGACCCAGACAGTCCTGGTTAAACGACCCAGTCAGTCCTGATCACGCAAACACAACAGTCCTGGTTAAACGACCCAGACAGTCCTGGTTAAACGACCCAGTCAGTCCTGGTTAAACGACCCAGACAGTCCTGGTTAAACGACCCAGTCAGTCCTGGTTAAACGACCCACAGTCTTGGTTAAACGACCCAGTCAGTCCTGGTTAAACGACCCAGTCATAGCAACCCATCTAACCAGACAGTCCTGGTTAACAGGTTAACAACCCGGTTGCCGTAGCGACGTGGTAACAACAGAAACATGCTGTAGCTACCTAGTTGTTCTCTCTAGTGAGCCGTAGTCGCCGTAGTTACCTGCGGGGTGGTGATGATGACGGCTCCGTCGATGCGGGCGGAGCTAAGGTACTGGACGATAGACAGGTGTTCGTCAGAGGTGCCGGGGGGCGTGTCCACGATGAGGTAATCCAGTTCCCCCAATCGACATCTCGCAGGAACTGTTTGATCATCCCTGACAGGAAGTGCAGCACCACCACAGCCAATCAGATCACAGCCTCACAGACAATAACCAATTAAAGTCAACATCTTATCATCATCATTCACACTTGATTTATTTATTGTTTATATAATAATGACCCAGTCATAGCAACCCATCTAACCAAACAGTCCTGTAATAATGTTCATCTTTATTTATCCAGGAAGTTCCCTGGAGGTCAGACACTGTCAAGTGTCAGCTAAACACACACACACACACACTGGGAACCGTTCTTCTTGGGTCCTCTCCAGATAACAGCATCATCAGGACTGCTGAGTAGGAAGCCAATAGACATGACCGCAAGGTTATCCTCTGACCTGGAACACACACACACACACACACAGGTTATCCTCTACATACTGGAACACACACACACACACAGGTTATCCTCTACATACTGGAACACACACACACACACACAGGTTATCCTCTACATACTGGAACACACACACACACACACAGGTTATCCTCTACATACTGGAACACACACACACACACACAGGTTATCCTCTACATACTGGAACACACACACACACACACACACAGGTTA